>NW_012153062.1:4139916-4158801 GCF_000956105.1 Propithecus coquereli
TTTTTAAAAAATGTAATTAATATAGATAAAAAGGGTAAAGTTGTTGCATTTATAAAATCAGAGTGCTAGGACAAAGGCTTAATTGGTAAAAATTAGAAATTAAGATATTAGAAATTTAAAATCACTCCTTAAATAAAACACTCAGAAAGACTAGAAAAAAAAAGTTAAAGAAATTTCCTAGAATTGAATCAAAGAAACAAAGACATGAAAAATATGAAAAACAGAAAAGAAATTCAAATATTAACAACCAATTAATGATTCCATAAAGAGAAACCAAAAAATGAAAAGGGAGAAAATTATCAAAGAAATAATACAAGAAAATTTCCCAGAACTAAAGAAAGACACATCTCTTCAGATTAAAAGTACAAATAAAATCCCTATCATGATAACTTTAAAAGAAAAAAAAAAAACTATACCTAAACACATCATTGTGAAATGTCAAAACCCTGAACATAACAAGAAGATTTTAAAAGCTTCCAGAGAGAAAAAAACAAGTTACCTGCAAAAGATGGCTTCTCATCAGCACACCAGATACTGGAAGCCAGTGGACCAATGCTTTCAAAGTTCTCAGAGAAAATAATTTTCAACATAGAGTTCTGTACCCAGCCAAATTCTCAATTACATGTGAAGGCAAAGAAAAGATATTAATATTTTAGGAATGTAAAGGCTCAAAAGGCTTATCTTTGTTCAATATAATTCCAATCAAAATGCCAGTTTGAATTTTTATGAGAAACTTGATCAACATACTATAACATTCACAAGAAATAATAAACATCCACAAATAAAAAAATCAGCCTTAATAAAAAGAGATAAGGGTTGGAGTAACTTTTCCCACCAGCTATTAAAGCATACTATGAAACTATAGCAATCAAAACTGTTGTATTAGTGCAAGAGAAGACTTATATACTAACTAAACTGAAAAGAAAGCATTTAGACATCTATTGGTTCTGTAGATGTTGTTGGAAAAACTGCCTCATTATAAAGGATAAGGAATTTTTGAACCCTACCTAAAACCCCAACAGGTATGCTCCAGATGAATTAAAAGCTTAAAAATGAAAGGGAAAGCTATAAACTTAGAAGGTAAAAATGTGGTAGAATATCTTCATAGCCTGAGCCTAGGAAGGAATTTGGGAGTTTTATTTAAAACTTGACAAAGCATAAACTCTAGAATAAAAAAATTTGTAATTTGATTACATAAAAATCAAGGGTTCAACTTAGGCTGAGGCTCGACTTGTTACCATTTGAAGCCACTGACAAAGTCAACAGACATGTGAAAGATTGAGATAATATATATCAATGTTTAAACTTCGAATACTTATACTATTTAAGGAACTTCTGGAAAAGAACACCCTTAGTAGACAATGGGAAGAGGATAAGAACAGGCAATTTGCAAAAGAGGAAACTCAAAAGACCAACAAATATATAAAGAAGTATTTTTAAAATAATTAGTATACAGAGAAATTCAAAATAAGACATCAAGGAGTTACTGCTTTATATTGACTGGCAAAAAATTATGAAGTTGGTGGAAGCATAGATTGATGCAGATAGTCTTAAAAACAATCTGGTAATCAAAATGATTATATACTTGACCCAGCAATTCTACTCCTGCATCTATATCCCAAAGTAATCCCCACATGGGTCCTTGAGGGCACATATATAAGGATACTTCATTGTAGCTTTTTTGTAGAATGGGGAACTAGAAGCGGTCTGGGTGTTCATAGTTGAGAAAGGGGTTATGTTAAATGTGGCAGGGGTGCACCATAAAATCCTGTTGATGGGGTTCCAGAAAACAATGCCCAAAAATATGACATTTTGCCATGCTGAGTGCTTTGAGTTGAGGAAAATTCAAAGGCCTCAGAAATAATCCTCAAAACCAAAGTCTCTCCCTTACCTTCCCCTGCCCCCGTCTCTCTACTCCTCTTTCTTTTCATTTCATTTTTTTTAGAGAAAGGGTCTTGCTATGTTGCCCAGGCTGGTCTCAAACTCCTGGCCTCAAGGGATCCTCCTGCCTCAACTCCCAGGTAGCTGGGATTACATGTGTGATCCACCACCATACAGGCATCTAGTCCTCTTTCTTTCTTGAATCACTGGGAGGGACTCTTTCTGGAATTTCCTTGTCTGACCAGGGAATCTTCTTTCCAAAAGAAATGCAAGTGTCTCAATCATCCCTCCCAGATGGATGATGGTGATGGTTGCACAACAGTGTTAATGTACTTAATGCCATCGAAGCATACACTTAAAAATGGTTAAGATGATAAATTTTATCTTGTGTATATTTTGCCACAATTCTTAAAAATAAATATATTTTTTTAAAAAATTTAAAAAAAAAAAGAATCCCTCCCTATGGATCATATCAAATAACTAGGAAAGGTTAACCATAGGAGAAGAGAAGAGACTGGGAGTTGTCACGACACCCAAACAGACTTTTCATCCTTTCTTCTGATCACCACTCTAAAAGATTACCTGGGAGACTTCATCTGCATAATGAGACAACCTTTGTTCACAATGAAGTTCCACCCCTCACCTTCTGGTCACCAGCCCCAGAACTTGTCCCAGGCTATTGTTCTTTGGGCTCACTCATTTCCCCTAAAAATCACTTACTTCTACACCCTCTCTCTCTCCTTACCTTATGAAGAAGGATATATAAGCATATGAACCTCAATGGGTAATCATTCTCCTAAGGTTCCTTCATGCTTATATGCACTGAATAAATTTATATGTCTTTTTCTCCTATTAATCTGTCTATTGTCAGTCATTTCAGGGATCCTTCAGAATGGGCAGAGAGGAAACTTCCCTTCCACCCCTACGCTGTAGGGCAGCTATTAAATAGAAGCAGTGGATAAGATGTAAACTTAGCAACAGGGATAAATCCAACAAATATAATGCTTACAGAGGGAGAAACGTAAAAACCAACATGTCTGTTTCAGTAAGGATCCTTCTAAGAAAATAAAACTTATGCCAGGTAGACAAATAGAGGAAATTTAATATAGAAAATCAATTAAAGATTTTAGAAGAACTGAAAGTAAACAAAGAACTATAAAGCAATACAGAAGCCCACTGCTGCTGCAGTGTTGCTTTACCTTTTTTTCATTGTTATTCCTCTAAGACTTTCTAGATATACTTTTCCTAAGCATCTCCCACCATGATATATTGTACATCAATCATGCACTGTGTGTATTAACATAGCTATGCTTTCCACATAAAAAGCAGGATTACCCTCCCCCAAGAACCATTTTAGCCTCCTTGGGGGCAATATGCTTGGAAACACACATGCTAGAGGAATAAAGGGGAAAGGTGCTAAAGGGAGATTCCTGGAGCCTAGAACCAGGGCCTCCTGGCTCGTGCTGGAAGCACAATGGAGATGTAGCCACTGTGAAAGTCACCACCCGAAGCACAGCTGGAGTAGTGGGAGTACCTGGCCTCTCCCTTCCTCCTTTCCTCAGTCTCAGTGCCTCCCATTGGCCAAACCTAACCAGAAGGCAGGCAAGTCCGGGAAATGCAGTCTGCAGGGGGCATCTCCTTATGTGCAAAATAGAGAGCGAGAGAAATACAGGGACTGGATCTGAGAGGAAGCAGGTAAATGGCCCACACAGCAAGATATGCCATTTACTAAAATGAAAAAGGTATGCAAACAAATAAATATACATTTTCTAAGAACATATACATGCAAAAACACATTCAAATGGTTGTTTGAATGAGAGAAGAGTGGAATGGGAATAGAGAATAAAGATTTAAAGGGAGTTTTATAACAGAGAGAAAGATAAAGGAGAGTTTTCTTAGGATCTGCTCCAGCAAAACAAAGTATAAACAAAGAAGGAGGACAACGTAAAAATCAGGAGACAGTGGTGTATGTAGGAGAGCAGTAAGGAGGGATGTCAGGCTGACAGCTGAGCAGCAGACCTAGGCGGCAGTGAGTCTAGGCTGGAGTTGGAGGACAGGGGGTCGCAGGAGGAGCCGCAGTGGAAGGGCCCGCCCCTGGGGAGTGACAGTGCCTGTGGGTGAGAAGGAACAAAACTGGGGACTTTTTTTCATGATCACATAATCTATTACAGTTCAGTTGTTACCATGTGCACAGAACTTTTTTTCACAAAAAAATTAAAATTAAAAACATCTTCAGTGTAACTCAGTTTTGCTCAATAAACTTTTATCGAGAGTCTACTCCTGACAAAGAATAAAGTCCCTCTTGCAGCAAAAGGTCCAAACTTTTTAAGTTGGCATAAAGGCCCTGCATGATCTGACCCTGAAGAACCTGTACACATTCTCTCTTCTCCAGCCAGTCCAAGTACTTTTAAGTCTCCAAACCTGAGATGCTGTTTCCTGCCTGCCTTTCTATGGGCTTCGCCCTCTGACTTGAGTGCTTCCCTGTCTGTTTCTTCCTGGCCACCCTAAAATCCTAGCAAGTGTTTTCTCCCAGCTGAGGCCTTTGTGTCCCATGGAGGGACAATCGCACCCTCTCCAACCCATCTGCTATAGGACTTACCACATGGCCTGCCATTATTGACTTTATCATGTTTCCTCTTCTAAACATTGAATTCATTTATCCTTGTATGCACAGCAGCAATGATAGTGCCTGATGCATATTAGATGCTCAATAAATGCTTATTTAGTGAACATTTTCATCAATGAATGAATAAAAACAAATAATTTAGATAAATTGCATAATTCTGTGGTGTTTTATATTGACTTTGTGTTACATATATATATTACTATGCATGACTTATTCCCCATATTATGATATATATTTATTTATTATATACATGTGTATTTATTTATACCTGTTCTTTCCAAAAGAAAGTTGGAGATAGGCCAAATTATATAAATAACCTTTGTATTCATACCCACTTCAAATCAGGTAAGCAAGAGTTTTTGTTAGCTGAATGTTTTCAGGTTAAGATCTTCCTATCTTCCTTATCAATAAAACCCCACATTTCCAAGGTTTTGACATGTTTCAGAGGCAAATAATCAGAATTTTTTTTTTAAGTCTGAAATAATGAGGTTTTCTTCGTGCTAATTGTTTGAGTGCAAAGGTCTGAATGAGGACCGGAATACTGAAAAGCCCCATGGCTGACGTCTGGCTGGGCGAGGGAGGGCCACCTTCTCTTCTGGACTCTAATTTCCTCCCTGAGTGGCACATCTTTTTCACAGCACCAAGCAACTGGAATGATGGCTTTAGGAGGGGGATGGGGAGCAGATGTCATTCATTGACTCTGGGTAATGAGATTTCATATTTCGTCAAAATGCTGAATAGGACAGGAGAGGCCTCATTAGTGGTTTCATGACTGAACAGGTGTAGAGGTCCCATGCGCACAGCAGGTAGAAAGAGGCCATTTCAATTCCATGTGTAGATGTATCCAGGAAATTGGAAAGAGGGAAAAAGTGCTCTACCACAACTGCTACCTCAGGAAAATTACAGCTTTTAGAAGCCAAAACAATATTAATTCAGACCACTGGTACAGACCTCATCTAGGGGCCAGGCAAATGGCTGAAGGCAGGAGACAGGTGATATTCAGGACTAATGATACCATGCAAAGGAGGTCATCTCCTTATTTCTGTAGTTCCATATGGCATGTCATAAAATTTTAGCACTCTTTAGCCAACAAGATAATAACCCTCTTAAGGCCACCCGTCAAAAAATGGGACTATGGGGCAGAATGAAATTTTGTCTCCAAAACTAATGCCAAAAACCTTTTTAGAAGATAGGCCACATTGGAAGCTGAGTGTGAATAAAATGTTCCAGAGTATAGATAAGCCTGTCTAGCAATTTGGTAGCTGTCTTCTGGACAAGTGTCCTTCACTGGAGATGACAATCAAGAAACTGACCCCACTGCCTGCCTGCCGAAAGAAATCCACATCATACCAAGAACCAGGTGACCCAGAGGTTACATCCCAACTGGCACTGCTACTTGGCAGGTCTATGAAATCTAAGACATTGACAAATGGCTCAGAATGGAGAATATGCTTCTGAGGACTTCAATATGTGGCAGGTACTTAAGACCCTCCAACCTAAATGTCCAAGGTGTCCGCATGGCCATCCACTCTGGAATCATAATGACGACTTCATAGAACTCAAGTCCTCAGCAAAATCTCAACCATTTAGAATAACTGGAGAGCAAGTTAGCCACAATTATAAAATGTATATTTTTTAAATCATTTTGTAATGTTTCCTATTGGTTCCAATTTGGCAGTCTTGCCCTCTAAACAGAGTCTCATTTCTCCATCCTTTTCAAGAAAATGGCCATATATTTATGATGAAACCACCATGTGTCAGTCATCATTTTAGGCGTGTTTGTTTGTTTGTTTGCTTTGAGATAGTATCTCGCTCTGTTGCTGAGGCTAGAGTACAGTGGTGTCATCATAACTCACTGCAACCTCAGACGCCTGTGCTCAAGCAATCCTGCTGTCTCAGCCTCCCGCGTAGCCAGGACTACAGGTGCATGCCACCACGCCTGGCTGATTTTTTTATTTTCTTTATTTTTTGTAAAGGCAGGGTCTTGCTTTGTTGCTCGGGCTGGTCTCAAATTCCTAGCCTCAAGCAATCCTCCCACCTCAGCCGCCCAAAGTGTTAGGATGACACTTGTGAGCCCAGCCCATGTTAGGCGTTTGATGTGAGCTGTCCCATCCATCCTCACATCAACATTACTAAGTGCTGAGCCATTTGCTGAGAGGCAAAGCCAAATGATCAAGGTCACAGGCTAGCATTCAGAAAAGGTACAACGAAATGCCTGTCTCCAGCACCAAAGCCCGGTCTCTTTTCATGGCATCATGCTGCCTCCTGTGGTCACAGAAAAGCAGCTCAAAACATGTTGAATAAAGGCCAACAATTGTTAAGCAAAGCTTACAATGGACCTGTTTTAATAAGTGAGTAAGAACAGTCTATAATAACTATAAGCACATTGTTGCCTCTTTAAGTAGTTGATTTTAAAGTGGCTTAGGAAATACTGGAAAACTATTCGCTTCCTCGAACAGACTAAGTATGGCCTCCATGAAGTGATCTATGCTCTGCTATACTACCTTTTATTATCTGAAATGGTACAGAAGGTACATTTCAACCCACTCCACATCCACATGATCTAAAAATCTGTATTGCGGAAGTAGTAAATGTGCCTTTTATGTGTATTGCTTTCTTCTCATTAGTGTATTACTATTCAGAAAAAGAATTCTTCAGTCATTTTATGTATGTGGTTGGATTTCCCAGCAGGATTTGGATCTCTGAGACATGCACACTGTGTCTTTTCCTTCAGCATCTCCTCATGCTCCCTTCACTCACTACAGCACCTGGGCTGCGTGGTACCTGAACAAACTAGACACCCTTAATATAGTGTCAGCTAAATAAGAGTCCTGTTTCTGGAGTTCATATATTACAAAAGCAAACAAAAATATAACACATTCTGACAAATGCACTATGGTGGTGCATAATGTCAATAGTGAGGGAAGTTGTGCATGTCACGGACAGGGAGTATATGGGAACTGTCTGTATACTGAGTTCAATTTTGCTGTGAACCTAAACTGCTCAAAAAATAGAGTTTATTATTAGGTGAGTGTATGTATATATCTTCACTAGAAGGATATACAGAGAAATCAAGGAAGTCTGTGTCTACCTCATTCACAGATAATTTCTGAGTAGAGGGTGTCCAACTCATTGCTCTTCACCCATGCTAGATGGAGCCAGAATCTTAACCATTGTAGGAACCAGTCTATGCATCATAAGATAATCGTATAAGGACTGGGCATTAGGAGAAATAGCCACCTTTAAGGAGGCTGCCATAAACACTGCTCTATAGGGCCTTCCATTTTTCAGTTGTGCCTAAACCATCCCATCAGAGTGGTTGCTTTATACAAACAGAGAAACAAACAGTTCAAAGACTATGAAAGGTAGTGTTAGTGAGACAGGTAAGAGTTCAGGCTCTAGAATACAGAAAAGCATGCAGTCTAGTGAATATAAATGCTACAATTTGTGTCTTTAAAAAGGGGGGAGTATATGTCCCTATTTTTTCATGTGTGTATTTTTTTAAAAACCTCCAGAAGATAATAAAGAAGCTGATAAGAGGGCTTAACTAGTTTGGAGGGGTTGGGAGTGCAGAGGAGGTAGGGATGGAAAGAAGATTTTATTAACCATTTGCAGATTCATATGCATATGATGTACAAAATAGCTCAGGGTCTGGATTCAATCTACCTGGATTCCAGTCCCCATTTAAAAACTACATGACCTTGGACAATCACTTAACTTCTTCAAGTCACCATTCCATCCATAAAATGAAGATAATATACTACTTATCTTACAGAATCACCTTAAAGATTAAATTGTATAAGCCCTGTAATATGCATAGCACATAGTAAGTATTCAATAAATGTTAGCTTTAAGATTATCATTATTATTGGTATATTATTAGTAATTAAAAAGCTTACTAAACATCACAGAGTCTGGGAAAATTGATACATGAGATAACTTTCTTTTATACTCAAGTTATTGATATCCCCTTCTATTAATCTTCCACTATTGAGGTAGTAAATGTTTATTCTTCTAACTTCCAAGACCTGACCAGTGGAACAGATACACCCCAAAACCATAATATTGCACAGGCTAGTAACAATATTAAAAATACCAATTTCTTAAGAATAATAATCTACAGAAGTTCCAAGGTATCATCCTACAACCATGAAAAATACCTACTTTATTTTTCTTTTTCTTAGGTAAAATTTTGATGAGAAATAAAAAAGGAAATAAAACAAAGTACATTGTTTTTGAGAGGTGGGGGAAACCTGTCAGGTTTCACTGAGAAAGAAAATTGAAGCAATAGAAAATATCTCTCTGACCCAAAGCAATCTACAGATTCAATGCAATCCCTATCAAAATATCATAACATTTTTCACAGAAATATAAAAAATAATCCTAAAATTCATATGGAACCACAAAAGACCCCAAATAGTCAAAGAAATCCTGAGCAAAAAGAACAAAACTGGAAGCATCACATTATATTACCTGACTTCAAAATATACTACAAAACTATATAAATCAAAACAGCATGACTCAGACTTAGGGGAGGAGGGGGGGCAAGGGCAACATAAGTAACCTAAACATCTGTACTCCTATATATCCTGAAATAAAAAAAAAAAAAAAAAATGTTAGTTACCCAGAGACTGGGAAGGGTAGTGAGTGGGGGGTGGAGGGAAGATAAAGGAGAGTTGGTTAATGGGTACAAAAAATACAATTAGTTAGAAGGAATAAGATCTGGTGTTCACTAGCACAATAGTGTGACTATAGGTAATAATAATTTATTACATATTTCAAAATAGCTAGAAAAGATCTGGAATGTTCCCAACACAAAGAAATGATAAATATTTGAGACAATGGATATTCCAATTACTCAGATTTTATCATTACACATTGTATGCTTTTATCAACATATCACATGTACTCCAAAAATATGTACAACTATTATGTATCAATAAAAATTTTTTAAAAAGAAAATATCTCTCTGAACTAGTTAGACTAATAGGGGCCTTTATCTGAGGTAAAAGATTTTTTTCATGAGAACAACTAACCAAGCAAACAAACAAAAACATAATAGGGTAGAGAAAAAGTGAGACTGGTTAAGTCTGTGAAATCCCATAAGAAAACTGAACACAGCATATTAGATTAAGTGCTCAAGTATATTATTCAGTAGTTAGAGGTTTCCTCATTATTTTTGTAACGCTCCATATGGCATTCCTCATTTACTTAATAACATGTAATATGTATTTAAACGTCCCCAGATCAGTCATATTTTGTGAAAACAGAAGGTAGATTCATGATCATGTCATCTCATGGTGGAGCTGCCCAGTTGTGAGTGACTGAGGCAACCAAACCCTCTGGCTCGGGCCAGCAGTCCTGTTCCCGTTGCTCAATTGCTCAAGCCAGACTGAGGTGAGACAGATTTCCTAAGAAACAATTTTAAAACTCACTAATGGATGCTTCCTATGCCATTTCCTCTCAATGTACTCTAAATGAATGGCATCAATTCTAACCTACAATCTTATATACAGTGACATATAAAAGAAGAAAAGAAATGGATGATCTGGTTGCCCAAACACTAGCAGATGAATGATTCAATTGTGCACAACAAGTAGATTCCGGAATGTCTTTCAGGACTGACCTAGCCTCTCTCATCTGATGCTGCCTGCCCAAAAATAAATAAAGACATGCATGCACAAATAAGTGAATAAATAGTATCATTGAATGAGCCAAAACAATGGTAATTATGCCTAGGTTTTATTTTATTAAATATCACAAGTAAATTTCCAATTCATACCAACAATAAATATGTAGCCAGTGTTTTATTACAAACATCTGAGCTACAAGAGGTCAGCCCAAGGAACCATAAAGAAGGTTTTCAAAGGCTTTCGGTTCTCCGGAGGCGTACTTTGAGAACAATCTTAGACTGCTGTGCTTTTCTGGCTGTTTTCCAATTAGTTATAAGATTAGTCTTATTATTTGATGACAATTTTTTCTAACTACCTGATTGGCACTCTAATAATCTTTTCTTGGAACAATCAAATTTTGTAATTTTTTTAATATAAATAGATTTAATTCCAGTGGTTCTGATCAAATTAAACAGAATCCTAATTAACTAGTAATCAAATTGTACAGCAGGCAATGTTTAAGCTACAGTATGGAGTATTAGCAATACTTTGTAAAAATAGCCCCTCTCTAGAGACTTAGCAAGGCTTGTTGGGATTATTTAAAGCCCTCAGGACAGGGTTAGGAGTTACTGAAAAGAAACTAAGGCACCAGTTTGGGTAAAGGATGCGAAAAATGAGGCAAAGATGTGACTATTTTTCACTTAAGGGTATGTAGGGTGACAATTCTATTTTTTAAAAAAAGTAAAGCTAAGAAATAGGACTATTCAACTACCCCTGGGCTTGCCCTGGCCTCCCTACTTGCACAAAACACTGAAACATAAAATACTTTGTTCTCAATCAAAAGTTAAAATCATTTGGGGTCAAGTCTCATTTTCTCTGTAAATCCAACTCAATTTAGTTCAACTAACTGCATTGAATGCTATATATTTGCAGGGCACTGCTAATAATAATTATTATTGTTGATAGATAAATGACCCTTGGACATTGATTAATTAAAAAATTGTCCAAGGGCACACTTCTCAGTCTTCTCTCTTCCACAGCCCCCTCTTAGGCTCTATGTCATTAAGACCTTGCTGTGATACAGCTACCAGGGCCCAAACCTCACTGTTCTGATTTATGCTATCTCTAGGCTTAAAATGAAGGTTAAACTTTTTAAAGAGTTGATGGAAATTTATGAGAAAATATCTAGTTTCTCAGCACAGGAAAAATGCTGTAATTCATCTGCACAAATCAAATGAAGTCATTACAAATGACCCCGATCTTCCTCAGATGCTGCCACATTAGCGGTAACTAGCACATAAATTTTGACAAATCCAATCTCATAGCTAATCTTTCACCAAAACTGTGACCAATTAGAAATCAGTCTGTGTTCTCACAATAACGGTGAGGACTAAACTTCACTTTGGTGGCCCAGGCATTCTTTCTACAGAATGAAGACATCCACCCTCGCACACCAACGGAGCGCGATGGGCAAGTGCCCTAACTCTGTGCCCTCCGGGATGAAGGGACGGCTGTCTTGAGGTTTCTGAGGGAACTTGTAGGAAGCCACGAACACCCAGGGAGTCTGCACAAATTTGACCTCACTTATGAGGCTACACTGTGTGTGACAACCACACTCCTCAGTGGCAGTTCAACTCCTGTCATCAAAAAAAAGAAGAAAAAGAAGCCACACATCTCTACTTCCAAAGAGTAAACAAAACAAAACACCAAATGATCCTTTAACCCTATGCTCATGGTAGAAAACACAAGAAAAAATAAAACCTTAAACTCAAAGATTCAGAGCTGTAAACCTCCCTGCAACTCTCGTTGGTGCAAAAGGACAAATTGAGAAGAATTCAGAAATGAACAGCACTTCGCAAGAGCATATTGATCTTCAATAAAGCCATTTACACATTTTTGCTTGGACTACAAGTAGCAAGCTGCTTTCCCAAAGCCTCTGCCACTGAATTAAAAAGTGTGGACAATGTCACTACATAAAGTTGTCTTTGGAAATACTCTTGATGAGAAAAAGGTTCTCATCTCCGAGAGGGAAGAAACAAAAATAGACAAAAATGACATTTGATATTTTCCCCTGACTGGCTTAATTACTTGGAAAAGAGAAAAGAATACACAGTCCTCCAGAACAAAAAGGCATTTATTTGAAATATAGCATAGTTCACGTTGGCTTTGCACCAGAGAGCCTTCCAACAGACGGAACACAGGAAATTAAGAAGAGACTGCCTTGGGAAAGTATTTAACATCCTAGGTGAATGATGATTTTCTCTTTATTGAAGTCCTTCGGAGTAACACCTCAGTGTCCATTGAAAAACCAGAGACATTTTACAGAAAAAATTAAACTGAAGAAAGAGCCAATATGATTCACTCTGTTGCTGGCCTGCCTTCTGTCTTGCTATGGTTTTCATGCTACAAACCATTGACCCTCCAAATATAAAAAATAGCAATAATGATTATGACTGGAAAAAAGGAAAATATGACAATAAAAAGGTAAGAGGAAGAAAAAAGGACATTTCTTCTATGACAGGGTGCTGATCTGCTGGTGTGCAGATCACTGTGGACGCAGCGGTTGGCGTCAGCATTCACTGGGCATCTCCCTTTGTGTGGGTCAGGGCCTTAGCTGAAGGAACTGACACAAAACTGCAAGAATGGGCCAGGGTTACCATAAGCCAATCATGGCAAACCCATTCCCCTTGACAGCGATTGCTTTAAAAACCAAGGTTAGTCCATCAACTGATGAAAAGAATAAATAAAATGTGGTATATCCATACACTGGAATATTATTCAGCAACAAAAATATAAAGAACTGAACTGATAATGCAACAACATGGATGCACCTTGAAAACATTACGCCAAGTGAAAGAAGCCATTCCCTAAGGACCACATATTGCATGATTCCATTTACATGAAATGCCAAGAACAGATAAATCTATACAGGCGGAAAGTAGAGTGGTTGCTGCCTAGGACTGATGGAGATGGGAGAGTTGAAGAATGATGGCTAACTAGTGGGAAACATCTTCTGAAGATAATGAAAATGTTTTAAAAGTGATTGTGAGGGGGGAGGAGGATGGAGGGGACGGGTATATGCATACACAAAGAGTGCAATGCTCACCACTTGAAGGATGGACATATTTGAAACTCGGACTTGGTGGGGGGGGGTGGCAAGGGCAACATACGTAACCTAAACATCTGTACCCCCATAATATGCTGAAATAAAAAAAAAAATGACTGTGGTGATGGGTGCACAACTCTGTGAATATACTAAAAGCCACTGAGTTGCATACTTCAAATGGGTGAGTTGTATGGTATGTGAATTACATTTCAATAAAGCTGTGTTTTAAAAAGGTCAAAGCCAGTAGTTTCTTGAAATCCCCCTGGCCACATTCATGCATCTATTCAATCAATAAATATTTATTAGGTGACTTGAAAGTCAAGCATCCGTTCCTAGGACTGGAGATACAGCAGGAAACAAAACAGATAAAATCTCTGCACTTAAAGAGATTGTGAAAAATAAGCAAACAAACAGAGGAACCAGATGATAGTAAGTGAACTGGACAGAAACAAAGCCACAAAGTTGGGGTTGTGATTTTAGACACAGTCACCAAGGAAAGCCTTACTGAGATGACATTTGAATAAAGGCCAGAGGGAATTACTGGTCCAGAGATAGGCATGTAATCAATCCAACTTGGCCCAATCAGATTAAAAGGAAAGAAAGGAAAGAAAGGTCTTTTTGTTAAGTGGTTGGGATGTCTCTCTTTCCCTCTCTCTCTCTCTCTCTTTCTCTCTCTCTCTCTTTCTCACACACATACACACGCACACACACCCCAGATGTGAAAGTCGAAGTACATAGCCCCCAAAACTACCTGCTACAACCACAAGGAAATTCTGCCCTAGGGTAAAACCACTACAAGGCTGCAGAGCGGAGATACAGAAAGAACACGGATTTTTATCACATCATCAATTAATGCCACTGAAACCACCCCTTTACCTCTCTACTTTCAGGCACGTACCCCAACACATTTTCTTTGGCCCACATGAAATGTGCACACATCCCCTCCACAGGAAAGACACCGGCATTCCTTTTCAAAAGATTTCCCACTCTTTCTCTCATCGCCCCTCGTGGATTGATCACAGCAGGGCTGCACACAAGGGCAGAAGGAGACCGAGGGTGTTGTGTGCGAACCCCCAGCATCCACTAAACACAAGCAGCTAAAAGGGAAGCAAGAAAAACAGACAGGTTTTGAACTTCCACGGCTCCTTTCCTTAATTGAACCAAAACGTACTGGGTGTCTCCTCGTGCAAAGCGGCGCACTAAGAACGCAGTAGTTTCCTCTCTCATGGAGCGTGCGGTCCAGGAGAGATGGGCAAGCAAGTGAGCAAATAATTGAACAAAATAACCACTAAGTGGCAAGAACGAGAGAAACTGGGAGCTGAGAAATGGAATAAGAAGGGAAACTACTCTGCAGAACATGATTAGAAAAGGCCTCTCTAAGGAGGTGGCATTAGCGGCTCTATAAGAGTCCCCAGTGGACTCTTACATCAATGTGAGCAAAGACGAACAGCGTCAAACTGAGAAAAGAGAGAGCGAGAAACGGCGTTGCAATATACCTCCAGGCTCTTTTTAAGAAAATATCACAGAGAATCAAATTCTCCCTTTCAGAGTGTTTTAAGTTAGTTCTAGTCGTGCTCAACCGACAAATCTCTCATTGGAAAAGCAAGGCTCATTTCTTATAAGACATGTTGCCACACATCGGGGCCAGAGAGGTGTCTCACTAGGATAGGGGTTGGCTTATGGAGAATGTGTGGATCGTTTAGAGACATAAACACTCAAATAATATGTTAAAATATTCTGCGTGCCAAATAAAATATATCTGTGACTGAACGGGTGTGAGGAGACTGTTGGTGACTCATCCTCTAAGAGTACACTTCAACACCTAAGGGCATTTTATACCTTTGGGAAACATTTATAATAATAAATTACCATTTTCAAAAGTGAAAAATGCTATACCTGTGGCAGATTGTGAGGAAAAGTCAGAAGAGTGAAATCTTTGTCAGAAGTTGTAAAGAAAACATCATCATAATTCAGTATGCCTTTATTGGACATATTACCTTAACAGAGGAGAATGGGACAGGATAGTAGAGAAAAGAGGACCAGCTGTCATCATGGAGACAGGGCCCCCGCAGCGGTGAGGGTGTGGTGCTTGCAAGGGCTAAGCTCATTCGCAGGAAGAGTCCAGCAGGTGGCAATGGGCAGTCACTCATGCCCACCCATCCCCCGCAGAGCATGTTGGCTCCCATAGTATCTCCCCCGCTGTTCAGCATTTAAGAGGTGCACAAAGAAAGCAGAACTATGTCTCAGGAGCTACATGCCCAGGTGAGATCTTTACTATGCTTTCCATGTCAGCATTCCTTTTTCCATTTCAATGGAAAATTTTGGAGTTTTAAACACCAGAGAAGAACGGAGCAGGACTTAGAGTACCTGATAGGAAAAATCCAATGGGAAATCCAATTCACACAACGCACCCTTAGCCCATATGTCTGGATGAACCCCGAGCCAGTAACGAAATAGTCAGAGATTATTAAAGCTGCAAGTGACTTAGCGCAGTTAACTCCTGTGAGGCTCATTCTGAGTTTGCCTTCCAGAGGAGCTACCTGAGGCTCAAAGTGTAGCAAGTAGGAGTCCAGGGACCCTGGGAATAGAGGCCAAAGTAAGTCATTAACCAAAGCTACAATTCTTAGATTTCACATCAACAGCTGTTTCTATAAACCTCCTATTCCCTGATTCTGAGATATCTAGAAAAAAGCGAGTGAGAGCGCATATGGAGGAAGAGAATATGAGGACTGTCTCAGTTGGGGATGCCGTGACAAAGAACCACAGACTGGGTGGCTTACGAATATCAGACATTTATTCCTCACAGTTCTGGAGGCTGGAAGTCCGAGATCAGGGTGCAGCGTGGTTGGGTTCTGGTGAGGGCCCTCTTCCCAGTTACAGACGCAGACTTTTCACTGTACAGCAGTGCCCCTTATCCTCAGGGGGCACGTTCCAAGACCCCCAGGGATGCCTGAAACTGCAGGTAGTGCTGAACCCTACATATACTATGGTTTTCCCTATACATACATAACTTTGATAAAGTTTAATTTATAAATTAGGCACATTAAAAGATTAACGGCCATAACTATAAAATAGAACAATTATAACAAATACACTGCTCACAATTCCATTGATAGATGATTCATGCTCACCACAGAACTTGGCAGCCTCAGCATATGACTTTGTTTCTTTCCTTAAGTCAAGAACTTTCACCTTTTCACCTAAAGGAAGCACCTGACAGCTTCTCTTCGGCATATCAGAATTACCAGCATCCCTGCTCTTGCACTTTGGGTCGTTATTAAGTAAAATAAGAGTTACTTGAACCCAAGCACTGTGATAGGACAACAGCTAATCTGATGACAGAGAAGGCTCCCAAGCGACTGACGGGTGGGTAGGGCCTGGGGCATGGATGGGCTGCACAAAGGGATGATTCACATCCTGGACGGAGAAGGACCATGCAAGATTTCATCCCGCTACTCAGAGTGTGAACAATTTAGAACATAGGAATTTGTTTATTTCAGGAATTTTCCACTTAATATTTTCAGACCACGGTTGGCCACAGGTAATTGAAACTATGGAAAGTAAAACCACTGTACTCTCACATGTTGGAAAGAGAGCTAACTAGCTTTCTGGCCACCTCTTATAAGGACACTAATCCCATTCCTGGGGGCGCCACCTTCATGACCTAATCACCTCCCAAAGGTCCCACTTCTTAATCTGATCACTTCGGGATCAGGGTTTCAACATATGATTGGGGGGTGGGGAGCACAAGTACTCAGGCCACCGCAAGGACCAAAAAATCATAAAAGATATAATATGTGCCTTAAAACAATAAATAATGTTGTAAAGAATGTAATAGTAAGATGCATGAAACTCTAAAAATAAATAACAATAAATAAAGAGCTTCAACCTTATCAGAATACTACGGTAGCTTTCTCTTCCCTTTACCAAATGTGCCAACAACAACAACAAAAAAAATAGACCATTTCATGAACTGAAGTCAACTTCCAGTCATCTCAGTTCCTGAAGCTAGGTGTCAAGGATTCAGGATCATTGCCATCCCAGCCTCTGCAAGAAATAAATGCTACTGGAGGAGGATAATATCAGCCTGGGCCTCAATTGTTTTTATATTTATTATAAACAGTGTTCAGCACTCAATCAAAAACATCGAGGGACATAGAAAAACTAGACATAACTAACCTAACAAAAACCAAGAATCATAGTCAAGAAGAAGAAACATATAGGGGCTCCTGCTAGGCGTGAGTTAGCAGCAAAGTTTGATGTTATTATTCCGACAATATTGGATCATTTGAAACAAATCAGCGAGGTAAAGAAGCTGGATAGATGAGTTCTGCATGAATTAAACAAGCATCAGAAGAGAGATCGTCTCAAAGTTTGCCTTTTTTTGCTGTCACAATATAAAGGTGAACCATTTCTACACCGTATTGTGACGTTTGATGAAAAATGGATTCTTTTCAATCCCAAGCATTCAGCACAATGGCTGGATAAAGATGAAGTGCTGAAACACAGTCCAAAACCAAATATTCATCGAAAAAGCTAATGGTGTCTATTTGGTGGTCCAGCACTGGTATTATCCACCACAGCTTCATGAAACCTAGTCAGTGGATTACAGCAGATGTCTACTGCAACCAGTTGGATGAAATGATGAGGATGCTTGTGATGAAGCAGCCGAGACTGGTCAATAGAGACAGGTCAATCCTCTTGCAAGACAACACTCGACCACATGTCACAAAAAAATAACTCTGCTCAAACTATAGAAGCTGGATTTGGAAACTCTCTGTCATCCACGATATTCACCAGACCTTGCTCCAACTGACTACCACTTCTTCCAGGCTTTGGACCCTTCCTGTAAGGAAAAATACTCAATTTTTAACAGGCTGTGGAAAAAACCTTTCATGATTTCATTGCCACTGGTTTTCCAGGATTCCTTCCCGCTGGCATAAACAAGCTACCCTTAAGATGGCAAAAGTGTGTCAGTAGTTTAGGTGCAGACTTTGATTAATTGTACTGCTTCTTGTTTGAGCTATAAGAAACTACACTTTTGATTAGAAATCGGACATTTCATATTTAATGACCTAATAAAATCACAGGAGATTTAGCAATCACCTAAGCAGAGAACAGGAAGAAAGCAGGAGAATCCACACCACTGTGATTGAATTACTTAATCAACAATCAAATCTGCCTCAGATATGTTTCCCTTGAACTTAACTCCCATTTCTTCCCTCTCATCTCACTCCCAACTCCATCAGAAGTAACAGCTTCTGCATTCAGATCAAAAGGAATACCATTCTGGAGGCTCAGAAGAGGGTACCTCTGAAAAGGATTCATTATAGGTTCCAGAAGGAAATGTAAAAAAAAACAAGATCCAAATCATTGAATGTTTTGCTCCGCATTATACAACAGTAAGGGGTAGCAGTGTCAAAGTAAAGCTCTGTGGGCTGGGTCTTGCCCACAGACATGTTTCATTTGGCCTACACACTGTTAAAAAACAAAAGTATTTGAGCCAAACTTTTAATATCAAGAGAGTTCTCGATTCTCTCCCAGAGAACAGCAGAGGGCTCTCATTGGTCAGCACTGTTCCTTCAACTACTGCCATTTGTTTACTTGCCTGTGTTGTCACAATGTCACACCAAGGTTTCAACTCAGGTCTCACTGGTTTT
>NW_012153062.1:4167761-4385940 GCF_000956105.1 Propithecus coquereli
GTTTCAGGCACCCTTCCTTCCGACCCTTACCCGATCTATGTTTCTCTACTTGCTTATTTTTTTCTCTTTCTTCTAAAATTCGTCTTTTTTGCAGAGACCTTCTGACTGGCGGCTTGTCTCATCCGCCATCTTGGGTCTCTCTGGTTTTAAAGCCCTTTCTCTTTCCAAAACATCATCCAGTTTCCAGAAAGAGATTATAGTTGCTGGGGCTGAAAAATCTAGAACAAACAATTAAGAATTTACAATTAAAACTTACTATCCCCCCTTTCCTCTAAACTTCAACATTATTTCCCCAATTGGAAGAAAGGATACTTTTACTTTTTACTCTTTAGTGGCGTCTTCCTCCATGAGTTATATCTAGAAATTTCTGGTTATTCCACATGACAGAATTGCCCTAAAGCTGCCCTAAGAACCACCGAGGTAGATCTTGGTGATTTATTCAAGAGTATAAGCCCATTTCCTAGATCATTTCACATCAAAGGCCCTGAATGAGAGATGTTAATGCATCATCACAACGACATAGGATTTTTCAAGAATATCCTAAGGTATAGCTATGTGGATAGAGATGTTATGTGGGATTCAGTGAAACAATATATGCAAATATGCTCTTAAAAAGTGTATTCCATTGCATTAAATGGAAGAAATTGTTAATTCAAATAACTAGGGAATTTACTGATAGAAACAGAACAAAAAGCTGGATACTGTTTCTGAAATCACATTCAACTTATGGTCAGCAAATGAATACACGATAGCCCAGCACAATTTAGGAATGATTACATTAATTCTACTCTGCTTAACGCAAGGGAAAGGTTCAAACTCCTCATCCATGTTTGCCCTAGGCCCCAGGGTAAATACCTCCCTGCTAATGACAAGGCCGTGGCTCAGAGAAAGAGAAAGGAAACCTTCAGGCTGTGCTACAACACAATGGAGACTGTTCCAAGAACAAATAATGGATCCCCAAGACCATCAACAAGTCCAAGCAAAGGTTGGAAAACAACCCTGGCTTCCTGGGGTCGCTATTTTGTATCTCTTGTCCCTAGGTACATCCTTGATAAATCTGCTGCTTTTTTTCAACCTATAAATTTGAACATCTTTGGTATCCAAAATTTGGAGACTAAAGGGAACTATGAGATTCATAAACATCTAAGTGATTAATCTAATGTACTCAACTGTAGTGAATAAATTTAAAATGGTATCACTTTCACAAACAACAAATTCAGTACCTCCACAATCTATGGCATTTGTCATGGGCTTGTTGCATTGATCTTGAAATAATAGCACTGATAACAATGAAACAGTATCAATGTATAGATTAGTGTGGAAGTTAAGTACCCGGCTTTTAGTTTTGACTGTTCTGAGGTAAGTATTGTAATTGTTCAGTGCTTCAGTTTATCCCACTGTGAAAGATGTTATATTGTTTATCCTACATACCCCTCACAGAAAAGACTATTATTGACCAAAGCCTTCAACTAAGGAGGGAAATAGCGCATGCATCAAAGGATATTGATGCCAGCCATAGCATGCACAGCTGGGCATGCCGAAAGATGCCAGGCTGCCAGAACAATCTGCGACAACATCCACACGTGACACGTTTCTGCCACAGACTGTCAAAGTTGATTCTCTCACGCTGGCCATGTAGGTAGGTGTCTCTTTCCTCTCCTACAATTCCTGGAGCTGTGAGGTAGAACCAAGAAGACTTTCCCAAAAGAGCAAGAGTGCCTCTCTGATAAATATTTGAGAGTAGCTGCATTTTCTTTCTCCAAGAGAAAAAAAAATCAACACTATATAACCACTGTGTTTTAAATATATACTGATAGCTCACACTAAAGTGAATTAAAATAAAGTAGAAAAGGGTCAAAGAGCTTTCTTCCTTTTTCACTAAGAAACAAATTTAGATTTGCTCGCTGACTCTACCCAAGAATTTTATCCCTTCCACTGTCTGATCTACTCTCTATCTTCCCTCAAAAAGGAAAAATTCCTCAAAACAGAAAAAGTAATTGCAAAAATTCAATTCCAAAGCGTCCTTCTTGTACTCAGGGCTGATCTGCCAAACTGATTTAATGAAGTGTCTAGGACAGATCAAGGCAAGGGATGAACACTATTTGATAAATTAGCTGAATCCTGTCCCTCTACCAGAACCAGTGGTGGGGCAGGACAGGACTGGGGAAAAGAGAGAAAAGGAAAGTGTTTTCTGAATGGAGACGTAGACACCTGGGCACGTCCACACAATGACACTGGCTGAAGTCCCGTCATTAAACTATTATGTAAGCTACCTCTAGATCTGAGAGAAGAGTCAACTGGCCAACACAAGAGAGATAATAACAATAGTGGCCACTACTTATTGAACGTTTAAATCTATACCATTTACATATACTGTCTTAGTACCTAGGTAGGTACTTGTTTTACTCCATTCAGGCAGCTATAACAAAATACACTAAACTGAATGGCTTATAAGCAACAAAAATTTATTCCTCACAGTTCTGAAGGCTGAGAAGTCCAAGACTAGGATGCTAGCATGGTTGGATTCTAGTGAGGGCCCTGTCCTGGGTTGCAGACTGCCACCTCCTCTCTGTGTCCTTATATGAGGGAAGGGACTAGCTAGCTCTCCAGAGTCTCTTCTATAAGGACATGGATCTCATTCATGAGGGACCCACCCAAAGGCCTCACCTTTTAATACCATCATCTTGGAGGTGACAAATTTGGGGAAATACAAACGTTCAAAATATAGCAGTACTATTATTATTATTACCGTCATTTTGTCAAGAGAAGACTGAATTTTTTTTCTATTTTTGTGTAACAAATTACTTGCAAAATTTAGCAGCTTAAAACAAATGTCCTATCTCACAGTTTCTGAGGGTTGGAAATTCAGGAGCAACTTAGGTAGTAGCCCTGGGCCAGGATCTCATCAGGTTGCAGTCTAGATAGCGGCTGGAGCCACCATCATATGAAGGTTTGCCTGGGGCTGGAGGACCCACTTCCAAGGTCACTCTTGTGGCTTTTAGCAGGAGACCTCCGATCTTTGCCACATAAGTCTCTCCGTAGGGCTCACAACATAGTTGCTGGCTTTCCCCAGAATAAGTGACCTAAAAGTGAGAGACCTACCAAGAAGGAAGTCTCAGTCTCCCATAACCTAATCTCAGAAGTGACATATCATCATTTCTGCAAATTTCATTGCTCACACAAACCAAATGGTAAATGTGGGGGTGATTATATGAGGGTGTCAGTATCAGAAGACAGGAATCCCTGGGGCCATCATGGAAACTGGCTACCACAAAAACTGATGCATGGAGAGGTACTAACTTGCTGAGCACAGTTAGTACTAGAAAAATCAACATGGTCACCCTGACTTTATTAAAAGGAATTATTCTGTAAAATTTGGATTCGGTCAGAAGGCCACACTCAAGGATCCAGAAGGCCATATGTGGCCCCAAGGCTGCAGGCTCCCCACCCCTTATGGAGCCAAGATGAGGTAAACTGAGGAAAAGTTAAACCTGTAAATCTAGTGGACCACCCTTCTTGTGTGAAAGCCCAGCCTGGAATGGCTTGAGCCGGAAAGCTCCCGCTCCCTGTGGCGGCGGCACGGCTGGCAGTCTCATCGGGACACTGGCACACTGCAGTGCAGGACCCTCCGCCTATTTGCTCACTCTTCGTCTTCCCACCGCTGTCGAGATGATAGGAGTTCTGTCCAAACCCAGGCTTCTGTCCACAGACAAAGACCTGGACTGGAGCATAGGACACAACTCAGAGGCTGTATTAACTTGGCAGGTTTAAGCAGCAAAACAGAATATTGTTTTCTTAAGGTCCTTTGCAACTGCCCTTCGTTGAGAATAAATTCACAAGCTGTCTTCAGCTAAACACTGAGAAGAAATAAATTCCGCTAAACAAAGGAAAGAAATAAGTTTTTAGTGGTTAGTAGCCATATTTCTTTAATAGACATTCGTTTCCTGGATTAGACACTGAGGAACTTACGTTATCATTCTATTTTATTTATTCTATGCATATGTGGATTATAGAGTAGATCGTGTTAAATATAATGCTTTGAAAGGACCCTTCAGAGAAAGAACTAAATGAATTTTCCCATCTATTCTTAATATTCTCCCAACTGAATGCAGACAGCACCAAGAAAATTCAAAGCTATTATTTTTAATGTCAAATGCCTTACTAGTCCAATAAAAGGGGAAAGATATTAAACTTTTTATACCACAAGAACCAGATAGCACATATCTTCAAGAAACACATCTTAATCAAATTGAACATAGGAAATTAAAAAGAGGATGGATGAGTGAAGGTATCCATCCTCACTTAATTAAAAAAAAAAAAAAAGCTCTGGCAATTCTTATGAACAAGAGAGCATGTCTTTTTTCCCCTTTGTTTCCTTCAGAGGAATAGTGTGGATTAATTTGGTTCAGAAGGTTCTGAAAAGAACACCTGAGAAACTTCTGTACTCATAGTCTTCTGATGAAAAGGAAATAGCCCTTCGTTTAAGTGAGCCCCTCTTACACTGGGGAGCAACACCAGTGAGGAGAAGGAGAAGTAGACTTCGAATCCATCTTCACAGCCTTGACCATGGATTTGAAATGCCTTTCTGATGACCTTACTGAGTGGTTGTAAAAATCAGATGAGATAACTCTTTTAAAGTCTGCTGCAAAAAGAAAACAGAAAAAGCCCTGTACAAGCATAAGGTAGGAGAAGTGGTGGTATGTTAGTCAAAGTTGTCTACATAAAATGCTTCAAAATTAGGCTTACAACTACATAATTCAGCCAAACCACCATAACTCCCAAAAAATTATGACAGCAAATGTTTATCACAAGTTCTTACTATCAAGCATGGCATTCCATATTAGCATATTTAATCCTCACGACAAATCTGAACACTATGTTTAGTCCCATTTTACAGAGGAGCCAATAGGTTCCAAAAAGTGAAACAACTTTCCCAAGGTCATGCAGCTCTATGGGGCCAGCATCTGGATTTGGACACAAGTATGTCTGATTCCCGGCCATGGAGTTACTCGGCATTGCACTGCCTCTGCAAGTCTGGAGATACTTTGTTCTCCAGAGTGAAGGGCTATGCTGCTCCTCTCTGGGGCACAAAAGGAGCCTTACCCTGATGACACATACACAAATATACGCGCACACACACGTACACACTCAGATTTTACATTACGTCCTGCAAGTCAGAAATACTCCTCAGCACTAAATGTGTTTTAATTACATTGATTATAAGGCTGAGCCAGGTTTGAAAATATCTGGAGGCACACATCCATTTTTCACTTCACACCTGAGCATCAGTAGAGAAGAATTCAAATAAGGATGTTACTGGTTTGACATACTAAATGGAGGCAGAAAAATACCACGGATTCCACAATCACATGCAAGAGGAGAAATGGAACTCCCTACAGAAGAGAGCATTCCAGGGGTGCAAAATGACATGAATTTTCTTAAATGGTTTCTTAAGGACAGGGAACTTGGGGTTGGTTTTTAATGGAGGAGTGCTCTGACTGCTAAAAATGAAGTTTGCTATTCTAAAATCAGGAACACATTATTGGGCACATACTATGTAAGATGCACTGGGGCTGTCACAAAGAGTCGGAAGGCACTGTTCCTGCCTCAAAGGAGTTGCAGTCTATCTGGGTAGATAAAATATACACCATGCAAGATAATCAGCTGCACAAGCCTGAGAAAAAGAAGGTCCAATCACCAGCATGGGAAACAAGTGATCTATGAACAAGCAATAATGTATTTAAGCCAAAATAATTAACAGATCCCGGTAAAGGAATTGGGGGCTGATTCAGAGGCAGAAATCTGGGTTCACTACTGATACAACAGTGACAGTGACAGTGCTGCTCCTGCACGTGACCTCACGTCCAACCCTTGGCCTGCCCTCCTCTGCACTGTGTCGCTTGAGGGCTGGCACAGGCAGGATGCTTGGCCCAGTCTTTGACTGCTGGCTTCTGCCTGGGTTTGGCTACCAGGAGACTTGTGGTGGAGCTCTGGGAGAATGAAAAGAATCAAGATGTCTTTCTTTCCTCCCTCTCTGCTTCCATACTGCTGCGTCTTTTCCATGTGTCGGCTCCCATCCAGCAGTTTGTGTGGTTTGAACTTACCCTGGCCAAGTCCTAGGCTTCTGTCCTTTGTCCCCCAGCCTGGGGAGGTAGTAGCTTCCTGTTGTCACTAATCTCTGGGTTTCCTCACTGTCCCCTAATGGATGTTTCAGCCTCTTCTGTCATCTGTGTATCTAGATCCTTGCATTAAAATCTCACTGGTTTACATTTTCAGTGTTTGTATTTTCCTGGATGGACCCTGTCTGAGGTCTTAGGACCCTGTCTTAGAAGCAGAACCTAAAGCATTCTTGTGACGGGAATGTACTGAGAGCTGTCAGGAGAAGGCATCTGAGGGGAGCAGTGCAGGGCAGAGAAGGAAGCTGAGCAAGGATGTGTCCTGGCTGGGGACCAGCGTCAGCCTGGTCCCACGGAGAGCTCTGGCACACTCCCTGCACCACGGAGTCAGGCCCCTCTTTGGGACAAGGGGGTGACTAACCACCCTGGTTTGCCCCGCACTAAACTGGGACAGTCCCAGGCAAACCAGGATATTTGGTCACTTACAAGACAGTTTGTACTGGCTCCAACCTGGGGGTGAAGAGACGTCAGGGTGAGGCAGAGAGAGCTTATGCCGAGAGGGGAAAGCTGTGAGCATGAGAAGCCGGCACTCAGAAGCCAGATGGTTTCACCAGTAGAGGGGACCTAGGCCGCAAACCACAGCATGCGCCACAGACCCTGCCTGACAGGCTACCCTTCAATTCCACATCCTGGCTGTCATATTTGAATATTCACCTAACATGTTTCCAGCTCGAAAGCTATAGCCAATTTCCTCATTCAAACTAAAAGATTAAATTATCATCAATCATTCATCACTTGATTTTTTTCCCCCATGACCTATTTTTGTTCCCTTTTCATAAGACAAAAAGAGAGAGATTACAATGAAGTTAAATTATACGTTTTGCTGTATTTCCAAGTTTCTAGGTCACCTAAACTCTGTAAATAAAAATCTCAGTCAACATTTGTCAGCCTCACAAGCAACGCCTTCTAGCCAGTGGAGACACAGGCTCCGGGGCGGGCAGATCTGGACCCCTGCACCGGCGCTTGGTCTTCTGAAAATGGGGCCGAAATCCTGGCCTCACAGAATAGATAGGAGGGTGGAACATATTAATGTCTGTAAAGTAGCCAGCACAAAATAAATGTTCCATGAGTGATGGCTTTTATGGAGAATGTTGAACATCATCTGAAAGCTTGGTCTCTACACCAATCAGCATTGTAACATGCAATGAGAGATTTTCACTAATTAAAATCTAGGTAGTAGCCAGAAACACAGGGCCCCATCTGCAGAAATTGCAGAGATTCATATTCATCCTCGATTATACTTGAACTGCCACTCAAAAAAAATTTAAATCTTGGACTTCTGTCAGATGATTCTGAGATATTAACTAGAGTAATTGCTTTAGAGAAAGTCAAAGGGCCGTTAAAAAAAAATTTAAACCTAAAGCAAATGCTGATTGTTAGTATGTGTGTGTGTATGTTTAAATCAAACTATAGTACACAACTCAATTTGGGAGCGGGAATGAGGGGGCTAAAAGTACTCCGGCTGCATCTCAACCAGGCCCTTTGCACTGCGAGCATGGATCAGTAACTGTACTTACACATAAACAGGTTTATCCTTGTAATTCAAATAATTGCTTTAATATTTTCAGCATCAACCATGTAAGAAAGCTCTGCGTAAAAGCTGTAGAAATTTCTCAGGGGACAGAAAGTATCTATAGATCACATATAAATCTGTGCACCATCCCCACTTTCTTTGCCATGTGCTAAAATAGATGGGCTAAATAATACCCACTTCAAAACCTTTGGTGAACTGCAAATGCCCTTATAAATGAAGGTTTTACTATCGTAAGTATTATGAAATCCAGAATACCATTGTACACGCGCTCACACACGTGCCCAGAGCTACAGCCAAATGTGCATACCATAGGAATGGGAGGGGGAGGCTGGTTCTTCTCAGCTTTTTGACAGGAAGGCAAATTCTCTTTCCTAAAATAAACTTAGTTCGAGATAGAATTGAAAAGATTTGGCTAATGCAAATATCCACTGGTAACTAGAAGTGAATTATAAACAATACCTACTCAGGGTTATAAGCATTAATGGGGTTAAGTGGAATTTCACACTTGAGGAATTTCATATGCTCAGTCTTGACCTAACTTCAGAAAATATGTGGCTTTACTGTAAAATGCCCTAGAGACTCAAGAGGCATGCTGTTAGTTTGTGGGCAACACGCAGCAGAATTTAAATCAGAATGGAAAATTAAACACATGGCACTCTCCCCTGGCCTTCTGTTTCTCTCTGGGTGGGAAAGAATGTTACAAGACTCCTCCTTCTTTCTAACCCTCACATCTAATCAGTCCCCTGCCTGATCCAGCCTTGGAGAGTTTCTTATGACCACTCCTTCTGCTCCATCACACGCCACTGCCTCAAAGATTAAACACCTGGACATTTTGCCACATTCCTTCCTTCCAGGCTCAGGTGCTAGAGAATTTTCCAGCCTGCAGTCATTTCCCAAATCAACTCATCTTTCTCTCTAATGCAAGATCAGTCCTCTCAGAAGAGGGGTTGCAAAAAATAATAGGCCCAACAGACACACCAGGAAAGTCAGAGTAGGGAATACCACTTACCTTATCTCCTTCTGAAAGCATCACTTCAGCAAATTAAAGGTCCTGAGACGTCCTGAAGTGAAGATACCTGCCTAACTTTATTTAACCGGTTCTTTGAACTGAATAGTTACAGTTAACAACCCCATAAGGTACTATGATTATTACAGATGAGGAAACTGAGGCCATGCGAGGTTAGATAGCTCCTGAAGGACACACGGCTACTGAATGGTAGAGCCAAGGTTCAAACCAGGGAGACTGACTCCAAAGCAAAACACATTTTTATGTCTCACAGAACCACAAATTGAGAAACTCTCTTAAAATCTTAAAGTTTATATTATCTCAAAGTTTCCGATCAAAGATTTTCACCAGGTCTCCCCACACCATTTATATTCTTTAACTTAGAGGTCCTGGCAACTCAAAGTGAGGCCCAAGGACCAGCAGCCCTGGCAACACTGGGCAGCTTGTCAGATGCAGAATCTCTGGCCCCACTCCAGCCCTTCAGAATCAAAATCTGCATCTTAACAATGCAGAATCCCCGGTCTGAGAACCACCACCCTTAGAGCATTCAAGACTTTAGAGCATGATCCAGTCTCAGCTCATGTTTTCAGCATCTTCTCTCGCCATTCCCATCAGGCAGCCAACAGTACCTCCCTGGTGAGACCCCTACCTGCTCTTCTTTACCTCTAGGCTCCCGCCAGATAGCTCTGGGGTTCCCTTGCATGCATCTCGCATGTGTCCTAGAGTCTGGCATCCACTGTTTTCCTCCTGCCTCATTCTGTGGCCGCCTCCTTTTTCTGCCAACACCAAAGCTGACAACTACACCACCAAAAACTTCTAGGGGACAGTACCTGCCCCAATGCCTCTGACGCTGGGCCAAGCCTGCCAGAGATGCAGGACATGGCAGGGCTGCTCTGCCAAAGCCAAAGCCCCTCTTGACCCTGAGCTCCTTGAAGACACAGACCATGAATGAGTCCACCACACAGCCACAGCATGGAGCAGAGCCTTCACCCTTCAGACAGGGAGGACACAGAAGGGAAGGACAGGAAGCCAAACAACTGGGGCAGAAGTAGCATTCACTTCACGAAACAATTCCTTACAAGGATTTCTCAAAAATACATGTTTCTAAAATAATTTTATTGACAAGAATATTTTGCACTCCTGTTGCCCACAGTGAGATGCACACATACACACTTCTTTGGAAGGCAGGGTGTGTCCCTGTGGAGAGAACATGGAGAAAGCAGAGGAGAAAATTTTAATGGCCTGACCCAAAGCAAGGACTGAAGTGAGCACCTGGAAGTGACACCTGGGAGATCTGCAACTTAAACGGACCAAGCCGAGGAAGATGAGTGCAAACATCCCTGGGACTGAGAAAAAGGACTCAGGACAGGGAAGGGCTGGTAAGAAAGAAGGAAAGGACTCTCAGGTGTGACTGGTGGTCCGATGCCCGAGAAGCTGCTCAGTGGCAGCTAGAAACCCCAGGTGAAGAAGCCATGCATGGCATCTCTCTCCCAATTTTTAAAGTGAGGAAGGCTGCCAGCACAGCAAACTGTCCAGAGAACTCTAAGGCATCCCACTCCTTGGACAGATGCTCTTCCACATACAGTGGATCACATCCCAACAAACACGTACTAAGTCAAAAATATGTTAAGTTGAAATGCATTTAATAATCCAATAAACCCATTGTAAAGTCAAACTGCTGTAAGTCAAGGACCATCTATACTCCACAAAGAGCTACGTGGGTAAGACGTGAGACAACAGAACAGATTTTTACAACAATCATTCAGATCCAAAAACAGAACACTTGACAAAGCTAGGAGTTAGCCTGGATGCCCCCTCAGCCTCCTCCTCCCAGCCAGTCAGTCACGGAGCCAACTGGATTTTGTATACATTTTGTATACATCCATCTACTTTTCACACCTGCACCACAGGCCTCCTTGCCTACGTTATTTCTCACTGTATTAGTCAGGATTCTCCAGAGAAACAGAACCAATAGGGATATATATATTGGTTCTATCTATATATCTGGAATCAGATGTATCATAAGGAATTGGCTCATGCAATTATGGAGGCTGAAGTCTGCTGCCTGCAAGTTGGACACCCAAGAAAGCCAGTTGTGGAGTTCAAAGGGCTGAGACCCAGAAAGCTGATGGTATAGATTCCAGTCTAAGACTGAAGGTTCCAGAACTAGGAACGTGGAGAGCAGATAGACGTTTGAGCAGTCTGGCAGAGAGTGACTTCAGCCTTCTTCCGTCTCTTTGTTCTATTCATGCCTCAGCAGATTGGAAGATGCTCACCAACATCGGGTAGGGTCATCTGCTTTACTCAGTCCACCAATTCACGTGCTAATTTCTTCCAGAAACACCCTCACAGACACACCCAGAAATGATATTTAAGCAGATTATCTGGGCCTTCCATCAAGTTGCCACACAAAATTTACCATCACACTCACCCTAGCCAATTAAAGAACCTGCCATGTGGTCCCCCAAATTGACTCCTGGCCTTCCTTTAATTCATTCTTCACATTGCAATAGGTTCATCTTTGAAAAGTACCAACCCGGTCCTGTCACTCTTCCACGTAAAACCCCTGTGAGTCCCCAGTGCTTTTGAGATAGTGTGCCACTCCATACAGGGCCCCAGCAAAGAGCACCAGCGCGATCTGGCGGCCCCTCACCACCCCGTCCAACAGCACTCCTCACCCCCTTGCTTTCTCACTCTCTTTCTGTTCCCTGGACGCACTGGTCTTTCTCTTATCTCGGAGACTTTGCATATGCCTTTCTTCAACCCTGGGCCTCTCTTCTTCACGCACATCCTGTTCACCCGCCCCATTCCCAGCCCTTTATCTAGCTTCCTTTTATTTCTTTAAGGCTCAGTTTAAAAGCCACTTCCTCAAGACTCCCAAAGACTAGGCAGGAGGCACTTGTTGTATTCCCCTAGCACTCTAAACCCTCCTGATAACAGGTACCACAATTTTATTTAACTAATTACCTATGTACTTAATATAATTAATTTCTGCAAGTGCAAGGGTAGTATAAATCATATTTATCTTATTTATTACTATGTCACTAGTGCATAGTAGATATGTCTATTATTTAGTAAGTATTTAACACATATCTGTGGAGGGAAGGAAGGAAGGAAGGAAGGAAAGAGGGAGAAATAGAGGAAAAGGGGGAAAGAAGGAAGGAAAGGAAAAAGGGCTATTTTCCAAGCATTCTAGGCAATAAGAACAAGTTGGTTTTCCCATCAAACTCCTTGAAACAGTACTGTCAGACAATTAAACTGTTAACTAACTTTGTTTGGCATCATCTGTCCACATGTAATAACTCAAACAGGTGAGACTTTATTGAAGTCAAGATCAGCAGGTATCACCTAATTTTGTAAGCAGGAATACCATTCATCTAACTCTTAACTCCCACATTCCTGCTAATTAGGGAGAAAAGTAGCATTGGGCCATGCAACCAAAATTGAAGTCTTAGAATCAATCTATCCAGACAGAAGACTGTATGGATCATCCCTCCATTTTCTCCCATATATCACTAAAAAGTATATTTAGAGAATATGTTACAAGTGTGTCCATACATACATACACACATAACACAGTAATTTTTGCCAAGATAAAACAATATTACTACATCTATTTAAAATATTCTACTTTTTTCTTCACAATGTGATCAGTGTTCCAGCGGGACATACTTTTAAGCAGAAGAGAGATGTCTCATGTTTGAGTGATTGACTTACCTTCTGAGCAGCCCAGATTCCCTCAGAGACTCCTCAAGGCCCACCCATGAAGAGTTGATGATCACACTAGAGGTTGGAGCAGAGACACAAAACAGCAAATAACACCCAGACCTCATTTTATTCCCCCTCCTCCCATCCCTCTAAAAGCTGCAATTAGAGGTTTAACCGATGGCCAATACTAGTCTCCACCTTATCGTCCTCCTCCACCCGGTGGTGAGATGTAAATGAACAGAGAAATGTCAGGATGCAACATCTGCAGTAGAGAGGGGAGGGTAGTTAGAGGCTGGGATAACCTATCCAGCAGAAATAGAAATTCTGATGAGCCACTTGGTCAAATTTGTCAAACTGAAATGTACCCTCCTCTCTCTGAGGACACTTTTTGATGAAGGATCTCTTTCTAGGTTTCTTGCATAAACTCAGTATCATAAATGTATCTTAAAGACTTTGAAGAGTATTTCTTAATTTCTTAAGTAGAGCCACTTTTCTGCTATGGTTTCATGATGTTAATTCATGAACTACTGAAGTTCTGATATATCAAGTGTCACATGTTGCCTGGATTGCCTCCTTTCCCATGTCTAGGACAGTGCTACTAGTCTCATAGGATCTTGAGCATGTTAATTTGTCTGCTCTTCAATTTCTTCATCTGTAAAATAGGTTCATTTGATACAACCACAGTATTTCAAATTGAACTGTGAAACATTTTCCCAAAAGTACAGTTTTGATATGGTCCAAAATACAGTCTCACAAACTGGATTAACAAAAAGTTGACAGGGGGTGCAGTGGCTTGGGCCTCTAGTCCCCACTACTCCAGAGGCTGAGGTGGGAGAATTGCTTGAGCCCAGAAGTTCAAGACCAGCTTGGGTGATATAGCAAGACCCCTGTTGCTTTAAAAAAAAAAAAAAAAGTTGACAAGTATAGGCCCCTTAGGGATTAACTTTAATGACTAGTTAAGCATGGTTGTTAATAAGCAATATATAACAATTATTTTAATGTAAATAGATATTTCATACCTAAAAGCAATTTCTTGTTTTAAGTAAGTTAAACATTCTCCTTGGAAATTGGTATAGGTGATCCCTTTGCTTTTCTAACAAATAATGTTCTACCAACTGGGCTACCAATATTAGCCTAACCTATGCACACACATACCTACAGGGTTTCATGCACACTTTCCTGTTCTTACCCATTCTGCTCTTTGATGCCCAGTATTCATGATCTGCAAAGTGATTGCGGGAATAAAGGGACAGGACTGGTACCACCTGTCACCAGCAGTTGTACTCTGCTCCTATCACCTCCCACCCCTGGCACAATCTCCGCCCCAAACGACCTTGTTCAGCAAGCAAGTATGTTTACCTCATTATACAGAAATTCTCTTATGGACAGTTTTTCATTACTTAATTAATAAAACATGAAATCCATTTAAATCACAAAACAGAAGTTCCTTTACCTGATCACAGATTAGTGCTAAAAGGCTATTCCTAAATCCGTTTGTTCATAAACTCAAAAAGACTCTACTTCACATTTCTGTAAATGCTCTCGTGAGGCCACGAAAGTCAGCTGGCCTCTTATAGGAACATCTTTCCATAAGATAATTTTTGTTCTCATTTTTCTCAAAGTTCATAGAAATCTCTGTAGTTTGTAAGCAGAGAAGTTTCTGAACTCAAAGTCCTGTTTTATCAAATTTTCTTGCTTCTAATATTTTGGAAGATGGGATTTCAAATTTTGTCCACATGTGTGCTCTGACAAGTTTTCTCTCCTAACGGCTACTCGTGCACTCACTGTCGCATTTGATGCTTTGATTCTGCTGTTTCTACATCCTCTGCCTTTAGCCAGGATCATCACTTTCGGGCCTACAAAGTGTTAGGAAACAGGGTCTGAATAACCAAATAGAAATGTGTCCTAAGAAATGCCTTATAAATTTAAGAAGCAAGATGGGCTGACTCTGTGTTCAAAAGGGCTCTCACTGAGTTTTTGTTGTTGTCTTGTTTTCTGCAGAGGTTTAGGTAAGTGTGTGGCAAGCAGAAGAATAATCCAGATATCCTGCATTCATTTTAGAATTAAATTGAGAATTTTCTTAGAAAATAATAGCTGTCCTTTAGATATAATAATACAAAAAACAATAGCCATTATTTGTGAGTGCTTACAGTGTGCCGGGGACTGTGCTAAGGGGTCTTCTTACATATCTTATTTAATCCTCAACACCAGCACACAAGATAGAGATTATTATTGCCATTTGCAGATAAGGAAACTGAAACTTAAAGAAATGAAGTAACTTGCCCAAAGCCTGAGAGAATTAAGACCAGATCTGTCTGACTTCATCATATATGCCCTCAATGAATGTACATACTGTTTCCCTGGCCCTTTGAAAGGTTATTTGTTAATAATCAACAAATATATTTTACCTCCTACTAAGTGCTACTGCATTGGTATAACAACAGGTCTTGCTGCCTCTAAGCTCTTCCTTTTCTAGCCCATTTTCTATCCAGTCATCAGAAAAGTGTCTCCCGAGGAGTGATTGCCAAACCACCTGTATCAGAATCGCCTGGCTACTTGTTAAGACTGCAGTTCCCAGACCAACCCTGGAGACACTGAATCAGAACGACTGGTGTATTTAATAAGCAACCTAGTTGATGTTCATGCACACTAAAATTTGAGAACCACTACCTCAGTATATCATCTGTTTACAATCCTCAGATGGTTTACCTAAAACTATGAGATACTATAGGCGGTAGGCTAAACAACACGCCCCCCACCCCAAGATGTCCATATCCTGATCTCTGAAATCTGGGAATATGTTTTAAGTTAAGAATCTTGAGATGAAATTATCCTGAATTATCCAGGTGGGCCCAATGTAAGAGGGAAGCAGCAGCGTCAGAGTCAGGTGAGGAGGAGTTGATGAGACAGCGGAAGCAGGTGTCAGCATGATCGGGGGTCCATGGGCCAAGAGATGCAGGTGGCCTGCAGAAGCAAGAAAAGGCAAGGAAACGGAGTCCCCCGAGAGCCTCCAGAAAGAACGCAGCCCTGTAGACCCATTTTAGACTTCTTACCTCCAGACTAAGAGAATATATTTGTTGCTTTTAGTCACTAAATTTGTGGTAATTTGTTACAGCGGCAATGGGAAGCTCATACAGTGGTCAAAGTCCTTAGTAAGCCTTCCATGAGCCAACTCCTGCTTAGTTCACATCCTCATCCCTCTCATCTCTCTACCTGGGACTTTATGCTCCAATAATGCTGAACCACATTCAATTGCCCAAATATGTCAAGCTCTTTAATACCACCCTTGGATATTTTCCTCCCCTGAACTTGTCAGCCTAAGGAACACCAATTTAAGCCCAGATGTTACTCCTTAATACCAAAAAATGGAACTAACCATTCTCTCCTCTGTAGTGTAACTTGAAAAAACATATATATTTTTGTTCTCATCACATTCCACTGTAAATATCTGAATCCAACAACTACAACCCATTCATCTTTATATCCTCAGGCCTGATCACAGTGCCTGGCCCAGGGTGAGTGCTCAATAAAAGTTAGCTGAATTGAACTAAACCCAGAGTAGTTGCCTGGAAAGCTATAGATGTATTCCCCAAATGCTACCTTTAAAGAAAGCATTTAAGAAAGTCTTATTTTATAACTTTCCGCAGATCCTACATCACTGCTGGTTTTCTACCTATCCTCAGTGGAAACAAATTCCCATCCTTTTAAAAAGTTTGGATTTCATGGGGTGGGATGGGCAAACACTATACAAAAAAGCCTACTAACCAAGGAAGATGATTAAGCCATAAAGTATTATTTTAGATCAAAGTGACTCAGAAATATTAAATGTGTATGGCTCTGATGACACTGTAAGCATATAAGTTCTGATATTTTAGTTTTCTAAAGCCTATAAAGAATTTATGATTATATCATCAAAGTATACTATTGAAAAGAAAGGCAAAAACATGGCTCATACAAAATAGAATGAATCCATGAGAAAGAACTTATTGAACTCAAATTAATGAGGAAAACAGTAAGATTTAAAAAAAAAAAACTTTATTTAAAGAGCATTTGAGGAGCTGGGTATTAATAGGAAATGTAATAAAGGAATGTTAAAATACTATTGTTAAATATACACAAAACTTAGTATACAACCCCCCACTGCTAAATTTGACTGTCTTGAAACAACAAAAAATAAATTAAAAATTTTTTTAAATATACATATATATATATATATATATATACACACATACACATAAAACTGGTTAATGTCCTATAAGGCACTGGGGTTACTTTATCTGCTACTGAACAGAAATAATTTCCATCAAAACTGGTTAAAAATCTACAAGTTAACATCATATAACTTCACATAGTCCAAGCTTTCAGTTAATAGTAGATAACAAAGTCAATGAATGGTATATTCTCCCAGAAAAGTAAATAAACTCTGAGCAGACATGTAGTTATCTTCTTGGTCTAATTTACAGATTTTGGATATGTAGAGCAGAAAAGTGTGATACCTTTACTCACCTATCATAAGCCTCATGGCCAACATGCCTACAATAAAAAACAGGTTAACAAGAGAAAAACATAACATTTATTTAATCAAAGTTTTACTTGACAACGGGAGCCTTCAGAAATGAAGACCCGAAAACGCGGGGAAAACTGTTTATTTTTATGCTTAGGTTCAATAATGAATTGATGGTATATAGAAATGTGATTGGACGAAAAGGATACGATCTAGACCAGCAAGGCCTGTCTGTTCGGATTCTTCATGGCCTCTCAGTGCGGCACTCCTTCCCCCTGGTACAGGGCAGGACCCTTCTGGAATGGGGGTCTTATGACCTACCATCCGACAAGGTAGGCTAGAGAATTTCTTTATGGCCAGCTTCTACACAGAAAGGTGGGGGAAAGTTAGAGTAATGTTTCTAGTTTCTACGGCTGCCTTGAGGGTGAAAGGATAGCGGAGAGCAGGAGAGAGAAGGGCAGAAGGGCAGAGAGAGACCTTGGTCCTGAGGCCCTTCCAATATTCTTCAGTTCAAAGTACTCAGCATATCAAAGCACCTGACTTTGGGGTATCATTTTATGAGCCCCAACAGATAATTTTTCTCAAGTTTTTAAAATTATAATACAAAGATGGCATCTGACTAGTACTACAAAATTCCAGAGGAATATAGATCACTGGGGAAATTTAGAGATTTACATGGAATTGGGGCCTTGAAAGAAAAAAAGGATAAGCAGACACCAGTAGACTGTAAGTATTATTTTCTAATACATTAAGACAAAATTTTTCTCCAAAGAAATGACTCTAACATTTTTCATGAATAGCAATTGAAAGAGATTTGGAAATTCACTTTTGCCTTTTTACAACTACATCTATTCTTAAAGTTAAGGTCCATGTCCCCATACTGTGAATCCAGAATCTCTATGCCTAGGTCCAGCTCCTGTGGGTCTCAGTCACCAGCACTAGCCCCTGCCTAACTTCTGCCATTTTCTCCCCTATTGCCCCTGCACTTTAACCACACTTTGAACGGCCCACACATGCCATGGCCTCTCTTTACCTCTCTGCCTTTGTGCAAGCTGGTGTGTGTGTGTATGTGTGTGTACCCTCTGACTACAAGAAACTCTAGAAGACATTAGGAGTGACCAAGTAGACTACAAGACTGAAACGAAGTTCCGGAGAGATGAATATGGACAGAAGAAACAAAAGAATGATTAAAATGGCGGGGGGAAGTACAAAATAATAAACGGTAATAATGCAAATAGTTGTGTAAGATGTGAATAATCGACAGGCTTTAGTCAAACCGGAGGAAGATAGGATAGGAAAAGCAGTGGACGTGTACATTGGCATCATGCTCCACATAGCCTTTGTTCCACATGACCCATCTCTGACCTTCCTAACTATGAGATGATGGTCTTCTATTTGGTTACCTTTTCAGTAAGCACCAAGTCACAGGGACAGCCTTCCAACAGCATTTGCTTATAGCTTCTGAAAACTGTGAGAGCAGACTATTCATTGCCCTCTTATGGGTTCATTCATATTGGATTCGTTAGGTATGAACTCTGAAAAAAAGTATGTTAACTGTGTTTACAATCAAGTATGTAAATAATGTGCATTAATATTTCATTAAGGACTGGTAAGATCTGCTAAAATGGCAGAAATTATACTTTGTTTACCTGGGAATCTTACTGCTTTCTACATTCATATTTTCTGTCTCCCTCACTGGGTTATAATCTAGTTATACAACATTGAGGATAGGGAGATTTCTTATTCACTTTTGTATTTCCACTGTGGAGCATGATGTCTGGCACATAGTAGGGACGTGCAGCAATTACCAGTTGAAGCAATGTTAAATAAATGGGATAAACAGGAGAGCCTACAGAATCACACCTATTTTTTATGATTTTAAGTCACCATACATATTGATAGGAATATGCTATAGTTGGGAAAGAGCAGGGAATAGGAGAAGAGAAAACAAAGGTGGTAAAGGAGAAGGAAAACTATTGTCAGTGTAAGTCAAGCATGGTAATAGCACATAATGAACACAACGTCATGGTGGTGACGTGTGAAAGACCTGACAAAAACAAAAATCACAAGCACATAAGTACCAAAGAACACCACAAAATTTCTTAATCAAATTCCAGATACCTAGAAGAAAAACAGAATATTTGATTTTCCAAACATTTATTAAGCACATTCTGTATATCAATACAAAGAAATTTGCTGGATGCTGGAGGAATTATTACAGTGAAAGAAGAACTAACTAAGTATTCATGTGCTAGAATTTATCTGGATTATTTCTTATCTGCTAGTTTATGTAAAGTAAATAAGACCCAATGTCTGGATTGAAGAGCTGGACCGTCAGTAGAGGAGACAGACCTGACCACAGGTAGAAGGCAGAAAGAATTAAGTGTAGAATAGGGATATGGGAATGTAGAGACCAGAATATGCCACCCAAAAACATGCCTCTTTGGGATAAGGATTACTGGGGGCTGAAGGCAATTGACAAGAAGCAGAACAGCTCTCTGCCCTCCCCAACTGCTTAAAAGCCAGACATAAATTTACAATGGCAAAGGTGTCCCTCCCTCCTCGCCTTTCAAAGGTTGATCACTGAAGACAACTTTAGACCCCTACATGACAACCTTGACTAACCAGTTTTCAGCAACTATTTATTTGCTTTCCTGTGACAGCCCAACCAGGTTCACTGCCAGCTGCTCAAGAGGAAGAGAGACAGCAGAGGAAGAATTTAATATGGCAGGCACCATGCAAGGAGATGGGAGAAATTTCTCAAATCCATCTTCCTGAAAATTTGAGAGAAAGAGTTTTTAAACACAGTTTGGTGGGCAAAAGGCTAGGCAATTGGGTCTGCTAATTGTCTAGGTTTGGGGCAGAACCATAGGGGAGTAGAAATTGTCTTCTTCGCTGAGTCAGTTTCTCGTCGAGGGTTGCAATACCGGTCGCATCAGTTCCTCAGTATGGGCCACTGGTCTGGGTGGGTCGGTTCCACCAGAATACAGGGTCTGGAAGATATCTCAAAAACCAGCCTTAGGTTTCACAGGGTGATATTATCTACAGGAGCAATGAAGAAAGCTAATAATCTTTATGACTCCTGAGTAGTAAGCAATTATAGGAAAGCAAGCAAGGAAACAGTGGTTGGTTATATATATATTTCCCCGACGATAGTTCCCATCTTGTGGCCCTTTATTAATTTTATGAAGGGAGGTTTCATTCTCACAATGTGCCACCCTCAAAAGACTCAAAGTGTGGTTTTTCCTTTATCACTTCTCAAAAAATTTACTGTTTTTTGTTGAAGATGCTATAAGCCACCTCTTTGAGATTTACTCATTCCCTGGGTATCTTCCACATGTGTATGAAATACACATGTTAAACTTCTGTTCGTTTTTTTTCTCTTGTAAAGGGGGTCTGTCCCACCTAAGAACTATGAATGACAGAAAGAAAATTATTTTTCCTCCCCTAAAGGAGCACAGAAGAAGAGAAATCAATTGCAACTTGAAGGATAAAAAAACTACTTCATGGAAGAGGGTATACTTCGGCAGAATTGAAGACAGAACAAACACAATGGCTACCCATCCAAAGAAAAACAGCAACATGGACGTGAGTCACATGGCCCTGGGACAGAGGAGACATAGCAGGGCAGGAGGAGGACACAGGGGCGCATCATAGGAGGAGCCAGTCCCCCTACTATGCTCAGAGCCATTCTGGAAGAGTCCACTCTGGAATCTTGGTGGTCACCATAAACAGCAAGCTAAGGGACAAACAGTATATGGCGTTCTTTGATTTTCAAACTTTTCTTGAAAAGTGAATCCACTTTTAAAACATATTCAAAATCCCAACACATAGAAGAGATGAAAGTGCAGTGGCTCCGAGGCAACCAGAACAATAGTGTGGGCACAGACGTCTTCCCATTGCTTCCACCTTCCACCACCTTGGCTTGGGAAAAAGTGACATCAGTTAACATCTTTCTGACAGACCAGGTATTATAGAAAGCAACTGTTAAAAAAAAAAACAAATTAGCTTGAATGCTTTTTCATGCTTTTTTTCCGACCTCAGTAACAACTTTTAACAAAGTAAAGCATGGCTGTGTATCATCTCAAATGTTGTTTGCCAGGTCTGTGATCTCTCACAAAAATGTGTCAGAAGTTGTCAATCACTTTAGAAGTGAAAAGTTCAACCAGATAGCATATTGCCGGGTTCTTTTTCTTTTTTTCCTTTTCTTTGTTTTTTCTTTTCTTTTCTTTTTTATTAGATTCATTGGAATGCTCTAAAAATCATTCTTTTATTTCACAGGCATCTGCAATAGAGCAAAAGTTCTGTCAAGTTCACATGAAACAGAAATTCACAGAAGTCAACACTTCCAATAGATGCAAATGATCCTGATGGAGAAATTGACAAGATCTACTGAGGGCAGCGTCCTGACTCTCGTCAGGGTAGGAGGCTGAAGCTCTGCTGTCTGCCATTAAACCAACTGGAGGACTTGAGGAGAGGGGAGGGTGAGGGAGCAAGAGCAGGAGCAGAAAAAAAAATTTTTTAAGCTTAAGACAGGATAAAAGAGCAATTTAAAAATCATTACTTTTTAACTACACAGCTATTATTCTAAACCCAAAATCAGGGATGTAATAGTCAAAAAACCAAAAGAATAGCAGGGTAAATCGTTGAAACAAATCTCTTTGTAGTAAAAATCTCATTGCAATTCAAAGGATAAATGGCAATTAAGTAGTTTCTGTTAAGTGTTTATTGTTCACCTTTTATGTGGGTGGCCTCTAAGTGATTTTCTTTTTAAAGGAAAAGAGAAAGTTTGTTCTCTTCAGCATTTGAACTAAACATGATGCAAATGCATGCAACCATCAATTTTAAAATAATAATCGTCTTGATTTTCTAAGCCGATAAACCAACTACTATACACCACTTCCTTTTCAGGCTGTTGTTTGCTTGGCTTATCACGGTTAACTATTGCACTGTGACTCTGCATGAAGACGGTAATGTAATTAAATCCTATTAACACATCAGGAATAAAGACCTTTAATGGGCACACAGGCTTTGAGAGGCAGCTCGTTCCTGAGCAGATTTAATATCCTTAAATTAAGCAAGTGTGAATGGGAAGATGAATCTTATTAAAAACTTAAATCTGATTATATTTGAAAATTATTGGTTCCTTAATGTAATAAATTATCCAATACAGACTAGAACAAATAATATGTCCTAGCTTCACATAACTCCACTCTATAACAAGTGACAAAAGAAATTATGTGTGACTGTGGGGCAAAAAGAAAGGTCTTTTTATAAAAGTCATTTTGCATAATGAAATACCTAAATCATTTTAATAAACATTTGGGGAGGGGGGAGTGCAAATGACACAGTTGGAGAGGGACTCATTTACCCTATTCAGAAAGGGAATGTGGAAATAGTGATGCTAATGTTTTTTTTTAAATTGCCATTCTGGCCAATTTGTTGTAAATTCTGAAAAGAAAAGCTGCAGCTTATGTTGTTGGTAGCAAATTCCTTCTCCAGAAGGCTAATGCAAATGTAAGCCATCTGCCACGCATTCTGCTGAGAAGGCTGGAGTCGAAAACAATGGGCCAACAGTCTCTGAATACTAACACACACACTCCACAGGCAAGAAAAGTTCGCATTTTCCCCAAAGGTATACTTTGCATCGCTGCCTTTGCCATCCTCCCCAGGACCACCAGGCACCCAACCCTCTCTCCCAGTCCAACTGGCACCAGTCAGGCTTCCACATGATTAGTCTGATGATGTTCACAAGGAGAACCCCCCGGAGAAGCATTTCTGTTGAAACTGACTGAAGCAGGAATGCAAGACCTGCTAAATTATTTAAACCAGACAAATGCTTCACAGTGTGTGTTTTTTAACTTAATCCTATTTTAGCAAAAACTGGCATCACCTATTACACTACACATCAGAACATTGCATGGGTCTTATCCTTTTATGACTGGACCCTTTCAGAAGGCTGGAGAACACCGTCCTCGGCTAATCCGAACGTCTCCCCAGCAGATGGATGTGTTAAACAGAATGCACCAGGCAAGCAGGCGCTACAGGAAACTGTCCTGTCTGAAGCCAGGGTCTGCTCACATTTTTTCAAGTAATCTTTCCTGCTCCATTCGAGAAAATCCGGATGCTCAGTTATTTGGCAAGTGTGCCCAAATGGCTCATTCAACGACACGATGAAACATTTAAATATTGTTTGGTGTTTGGTGATGATGGGCAGAGGGAGAGGTGCCCTCCAGTGAAAAGCTGTCATAGGAATTCTAACTTCCCTCCACTCCAGATCTGGCCCCTGCCAGCTCTCATCCCCTATCTCCTCTGGCTGGCTCTGATTACCATATTCCCTCAGGCCTCTTGCTGGAGGTGCCTCAAACTTTCAGCAGATTGCATCTTATCTTCCCTTCTGTGTACAACTGCCTAGAATGCCTTTCCCAAGACCCTTAGGTTCACACATCTTCCAGGCAGGAGTCTAGTGTATGCTCCAGAGCCTGATTTACGGGGTTCGAATCCCAGCTTCCTCACTTATTAGTGTTGTGGCCCTAAACAAGTTGTTTAGCTTCTCTGTGCCTCAATTTACTCAACTGTAACATAGTAATAATATATCCCACACCAAAGATTAACTAGGATAGGCATGTGAAACACTGTATCTGGTATAGCACGTGCTCAATAAATGTTAGCTGATATTATCATCTCTGTTGTGGAACCTCAAGGATCTTGTTCGCCATCCTCTCTCTCTCTCTCCCTCCCTTAATATTAATTATTCTTTCTCTTTATTACCACGTCCTTCAGCATAAGTGCAGGCTGATGCTGTTGCATTCATCACATATCTTAATTTTGTGCTTATATCTGTCTTTTCTCCTAGGCTGTAACTTCCTTAAGAGCTCATCTTTGTATTCACAAGGCTTAATATAGTAGCAGGCACATAATAGTTGCTTAATAAATATTTATTAACTAAATACAAGAATTAATGAATGAATAAATTCAGCAAGAGCTAGATGAGCTGGATTAAGCATATAAACCAAAATGGGGAGGAGATAAATGTTTTCCACCATAAAAATAGTGAAATGGCTATGAATGGTCAGAAAAGGACTTTCAAGTGTTAAGGATGTGGAACAATAGGAATTTTTAATACATTGCTGGTGAGAATGTTAATTGCCTCAATAATTATGGAAAACTAGTTAGCAATATCTAATAAAGCTACATCTATGCCTACTCTGTGACCCAGCAATTCCACTATTTAACATAAACTTAGTAGAAATGAATGAATATATCCACAAAAAGATATGTAGAACAATATTCACAGAAACTCGATTCATAATGGCCTCAAATTTAAAACAATATAAATATCCATCAGCAGGAGAATGGATTAAAAATGTTTGTGGCGCATTTAGACAATAAAATAGTACCCCCAAATTTAAAAAAAAAATACTGATATAAAAAAAAATAGGCATGAATCCCCAAAATATTATGCAGTCAAGAGAAGCCAGGATGCTTTATATGATTCCATTCATATTAAGTTCAAGGATGAAACTAATCTATGGTGGTAAAAGTCAGAATAGTGGCTACCGTAAGGGGGAACTTTCTAGAGTGACAGAAATGTTCTGTATCTCAGTCTGGATGGTGGTTACACAGGCATATACATTTGCAAAAATTCATTGAGCAGGTTTGTGTGCTTTACTTTGTATAAATTATTCCTCCAAAAGAATTGCAGTATCTTACTTTGCTGGGAGGCATGTAAATTGGTACTAGCTTTCTGGAGTGCTGTCTGGTAATATATATCAAAAGCATCCCAAAACCATTGACTCAGAAATCCCACTTCCAGGAATTTATCCAAAGAAAATCACTGAACAAAGATATATGTGCAAAGATATTTATCAACCTAACGCTTCTAATAGCAAAAATTGAAAATAATAAAAGCACTTATTGGTGTGGGGATGATGCACAATGAAATACTACGCAGACATTCAAAAAGCAGATGTAGAACCACAACGACTAACATGGGGCGTAACCATAAATTATTATTAAATAAAAAAGAACAGATTACAGAGCAGTATTTTTGGTAAGGTTTGTTTTGTTAACACATAAATATACATATGTGTACAAATATATATGTGTATATGCATGTATATATTTGCCCAGGGAAAGGTCTCTAACAAAGTGTCACAGTGACTCTCTCTGGATGAGATTTGAGGTAACTTGGTTTTTTTTTGCTTTGTCTATTGTTTTGGGTTTTTTTTACTATAACAATTTATCATTTGTGAAATTTAAATTAATGCATAGATACATGATAACTTGATATCATGTGTATGTGCATGTGTACATGTGCAGAAACCCATTCAGCAGAAACGAGTCAATGTGACCTAAAGCCCGTATGTGATAAAAGAAAGCTATACCTTTTTTTTTAAGTAATACCCTGTCCTTCATAGGGCAAGGAGACTACAGCCCACACTCCACAAGACAAGGATAAGTCCTGCCTGACTGACACAAACAGGACCAGTGCCTGATGGTCACATTTAAAAAGACTGACTTCCTTGGAAAGACTTAAATGGGAGACCATCTCTATTTGGGCCCCGTTAGGTAACATGTTTAAGTAATTCGTGACCTACCAGAATCCAAAAAGAAGAGTATCTACTTAGACACTTAAATTTCAATTGGATAGTCAAATCTTCCCAGTTCAAGAATGTGGTTTTACATACATACTCAAGAATTTTGTGGGGTTATTTTCTTACATCAGATTTTAGAAAGAAAACAAAGGTTGGAGACAGGGAATACAGAGATGGAGATGGGGAGAGACAGAGAGATAGAGACAGAGACAAGAGGAGATACAGATAGAAATGTCCTTCTCTAGTCATTGCCAGTGGAAAATAAAGTCTCATTTCTGGCATTCTCATTTGATCATGCTTTGTACTAATTTATTCCTTCTTCCTCCTCTTTGATTTGCTGTTCATTTTCCATGATTGGATACAAAATCACTGAGATTCCTTTTGTGTTTTTCTCAGTGTGTAATTATTACAATTCAGTGACCTAGAATCTTTCCAGCCCTGTACAACCCATTTAAACAGCCTTGCCCCCTCCTGCATGCCTGACACTAAATATCACCCCCTCCCATTTTGTTTTCAAACCTAAATGCCCTGATCCAAGCCATAGCTTATATTTTTCATATAATTATTTTTTATTTTGAAAGGAAAAAACCTGAAACACACAGAGAAGTTGCAAGTACAAAGAACTTTTTCCTTGAACAACTTTAGAGTAAGGTACTGACCTAATGCTTCATCACACCAGAGAACTTTAGTATGTGCTTCCTAAAAACACGCTCCCCTACATGACCACAAAATAAGAACATTAACATCGCTACATCATTACTGTCTAACCTCAGAATCCCCTTCGAGTTCCACCAATTGTCCCAATAATATCCTTTACATCAGAAGAGAGCAGTAGAGAATCACATGTGACATTTAGTTGTCATGTCTCACTTGTCTCCTTCAGTCTGGACAATTTACTCAGTCTTTTCTTGTTGCTCAAAACCTCAACATTTTTGAAGATCGCGGTCTAGTTATTTGGTAGAATGCCCCTACATTTGGATTTCTCTGGTGTTTCTCTTGGCACAGGTTGTGCATCTTTGGCAAGAACAGCACAGAAGTGATGCGGTGTTCTCAGTGCATCCTACCAGGTGGCATGCGATCTCGATTTGTCTCATTAATAGCGTTCACTTTGATCACTTGATTAAGGTGCTATCTGCCAGGCTTCTCCACTGAAGTTACTCCTTTTCCCTTTGTAATCAATAAATATTCTATGGAGAGGTATTTTGAGACTATATAACGACCATTTCCTTATCAAAGTTTGAATTATTATTTTGCTTATTTATACATGTGTGGCCCCATGGTTTCCTAATTCATTCAATGAATTATAATCTGTTTCCACCATAATTTATTTTAATGCTTACACTGCCCTCAGATTGGTCATTGAGAGTCCCTACAAGCTGATGTCTGTGTTTTTGATATGTCTCCATCATTCTTTGATCACTTTTCACTTTCTAGCACATCAATATGTTCCAGCTCATCTTATATTTTCCCTGCTCCAGTCCTAAAATTAAACATTTCTCCAAGGAGCTCTGGTTCCTTTTACTATAAAATGGTATTTAGAAACCAAAATCTGGCTACTAGGTATGGTGACTGATATTGGCAGGGCTGCTGCTTCAAGATCCTTTCAGAGATAGGACAGAGCTAGGGACTACATGAATGTACATACACACACACACAAATACCACAAACACATTTGTGTTTATATTATTTCTATATTTCTATATCTATTTATCATCATGAGTTCACACTAACATCTCAAATTTCAATACCACAGGGTTTATTCTAGTTTTCTCCATTCCTTATGCATAAAATCTCTCTTCTCCAAAAGTGAGAAACTTGGATCCCATTAACTTTAATATATTTTCATTGTTTTGCTCTCTCACCCTAGAGGTAACCACTCCACCATCACTGGTGCTATCACCTCCCCTACATAAATCATTCCTTACCCAGCTCAGATGCTGACACCCCACCTTTCCAGGTGCATGCCATCCTCACTCTGTGTGGACCCTACCCCACACTCTAGGCCTCCTGACTTGTGACACCCTCTTCACTCTGCTTGAGCTCTGACACTGCACATCAGACTACCCCTCCACGTGGACACCTGCCTTGTTCCACCCACACATTGGCCTTAAGAATTACTTATTCAGGAAGAGATAGGAAAAGAATGAAAGGGAAAGAAGGAGTTGGGAAGGGAAGAAGAGTAGTCATGGGTTAAATTTTAATCTATGTTTTTTTAATTTCTCCTCATTCTTCCATTTCATACTTCAGTTTAAATGTATATTTTAATATTGTCTGCATAAAAGGTAAAGTTTTTCAGTTGTCCCAACTGAAATTCTGCTTCTTCTTCTAGAAGTATGTCCCACTAATAGAGAGTCCAATTTTTATGAAAAGTAAGCAAGTCTGCATGAGGTAGAAAATTAATTTAACTTGAATTCAAGGGTTCTGTGATGAACAGTTATGTGTTTGATCATGGACAACAGTAGAGAGGTATGGTTAAAGATTAAGATTTGTGAGTTATAGACACATAAGTGATAGTCAAAGTCATGATAATAAATGAAACTATTTAGGAAAGATACATGTAACATTGGGAGAAAAGGAAGCCTAGAATATACTCATATTTAAGGGCAATCAAGTGAGGAACAAATAGGTTAATAAAAAAATAATAGATAAGTGAAATAGCAGAAAATGGTGCCATGAAATCCAATGTCACTGGGAAATTTCGAAATTTTTGAAAATTTTGAAATGAGAAATTGATGATGCAGTCAATTGTGCGAAACGTTGCAACATAAAAGATCTAAAGAATAACCATTGGGTTTTGCAGCTACACAGTCAGTGGTGACCTTAGCAAAACAGCTTCAGTAGAGTGGCTGTAGTAGTTTGAGGAGTAAAAGGGAGAGGATCAAGAGGACATGTGGTGGAGGGACCTCAGTCTCACCAACCCAAGTCAAGAAGGAAGATGAGGAAGGACGGAGTTAGAACAAGGGACAGTGAAACCATGAGACTATATCTGGTGGCTCCCTTTTCTCCATGAAGTTTTGCCATCATTGATGGAAATGGGTGAGGGACGAGGTAGGGGTTTGGGAAGGATGGCCAACATGACAAAAGCCAACCACAGAGGGTGGTAGAGGGACCTTCCTGGGAAACCGGGCGGCAATCTGCTCTAGAGAGGACCTTTCTCTTTGGTCCCCTAAAGATAAGTCTTAGGTTTCTAAGCCCACTAAGCAATGTCTCCCAATTGAAAGTTTACTGTTGGAAGCTGACTTCTCTGCATTCTATATCTTGGACCTCAGATGAAAAGAAGATGGAGGGAAGAACTGAGTCGTAACCATAGTCACTGGGAAAGAGTTGTGTAAGAGATGATAAAAATATATATATCACGTAGAGATGATTTTTTAAAATGGCCTTCCGATAGCAAACTAACTTTCAGTTTTAAGGAACACAATGTTTAGTCACATCCCCACTGGTCACAAAGGCCGGACCTTGCTGATATCTTTGGTGACGCTCACTCCTTTACCCAGATTCCCCTCAGGCCAGTGCTGGCCTCAGACCAATTGCTCAGCTGGAAATCTGAGCTCTCTTCAAGGTACCCCACACACTGCAGATCTCTGGGCTCTGTTTGCTTAGTTGCTTATCCTGCCTCCTGACTCTGTGCAAGAAAAGACAGCTTTCAGGCATTGTGCCGCTGAAACAATAGAACCCTTCTCTATAGCATTTTCTATTCTTAAATTTTAAATACCTCTTTCTTTTGGTTGGAATCATAATCTTGTGTCCATACATGTGAAAGGTTGTGCTATTGGTAGCCAGAGGAAATCCTTACAATTTTTAAATCCACTAGCACTTCTTCCTCCCATCCCTACCTCCATAGATATAGACATAGAGAATATAGATATAGACATGTATATATGTGTGTGTGTATATACATATATGTATGTGCGTGTGTGTGTATATATATATATATATATATATATATACACACATAGAGAGAGAGAGATGTTGCATCATTTTTCCCAGGCATGATGATGGATTTGTGCTCTTTCTGTCATAGTGAACAATCTGGTTACCAAGCTTTTATATTCATGAGCAGTTCACTAGCCAAAAATTAGAGTAGGATTAACTACAGCAATTGGTGATTAAATATATATAGGCTTAAGCTAGTTACCACTGTGCTCTAAACACCTGAGTCCTTGGCCACAGCGTCTGAGCACATTAGTTATGTACATTCAGCCCCATTCAGGCCAAATTCCTTTATGGCCTTTAAGTGGTGCCTGAAAATGTTTATTAAACCTTGTCCTTACATAAATATTTCTATATCCAGTGTCATGGTGGAAACCTCTTGGAACATATTTGCATACTTTGGACACCATTGGCCATCCACAGATTCTGGGGCGTGGCTATCACTTTCAGGAACACTGCAACTTGTGTGAGCCATAGATTTTTTATCTGTGGCAGAAACTAAAAACCTCCATAGGACAACACGTCAGAAAATGAGCTTTGGAACATAGTAATTTACACATATATCACCAGGGCAGGCCACAAACATAATCTATGGGAACCTTCAGGCCTCCAGCCTTTAATAAGACAAGCAACAAGTCAAGTTTTATGTGAGAAATATTCAGTTTTAAAATGTTGATGGGAGGCGCTGTTCTATACAGCAAGCACCCCACAGAAATACCGTGTGCGAAAATGCCCACAATTTCCCAGTCAGCAGAGCTGTGTCTATAAGTTTTCTCTTAGCTCTGTAGCACTCTGGGAATTAAAGTCCACTGGCCATAAAGCTTGCTCCCATCACAGCCAACCCAACTGGCGCTAAGTAGTTCTGGTTTGTAGATTCCAGGCACAAGTATCCCAACACATAATCAGCCCAGTTTCCCGATCTGGTTCTGCAAGATGCAATGCAGAATGTCCTTCTATAGATGGTAAGAGGAGGAAATCACATGTAATCACACACAAACACATGCACGTACATCTGTCTCATACCACACACATGCATGCATACATATACACGCACAAAAACAATTTCCTTGAAAGAAGGGATGCACATTTTTCTACATCAGTAAAAACTACTGTGTTTAATGGCAATCAATCCCTAACAAAATAGGAGATGAGGCACAAATTCCAGAAGAATAGAGAAAAAAGCTACTAGTCTTATTATGAACACCAAGTACATTTTATGTTTTATACATCTCAATGAGTCTATATCATGTTGACATACGGAGTCATTTGGACAAACTTAAAGAAAGCATGACTGTCCCCTCCATATGTGTTCCTTAATCAGACTCATCCCGCCTAAGACCACATCCCCCCACTAAGGTCATACCCTCCCCCTGTGCTTCATGTATACCCCGTTCCACCTTCTCGCTCCCACTACCCTGTTCAGAGCTATCACTGGGAGCTGATTGTTGGCATGATTCCCCAGCTCCTGCATTTTGGAGGGATTCATAGCCACAGCAGAAAGAGACAGAGACGAAGAACTAGTGTCTGGATTTTGCTATTTCTGTCATAGTGAACAATCTGGTTACCAACCTTTTATATTCATAAGAAGTTAACTAGTCAGGAATTAGAGTAGTATTAACTAGAACAATCAATGATTAAATATACAAAGTCTTAAGCTAGTTTCTACAGTATCTGAGCACATTAGTCACACACATTCAGCCCCATTCAGGCCAAATTCCTTTGTGGCCTTTAAGATCTCAGCATGCAAAAATATCCTAACCCTGGCTGTGCTACATCCTTAGGAAGACCTATTCCTGGCACTTCTGCCACCTACCAAATGTTTTTCTTGATTCTCTTATTTGTGTTTATTGAGAATGTCTTTTGTGTTTATTTTAACTAAATTTTACCTGTATAAAAAAGATGAGGGTAATGGGAATACCTTTTGCTCTGCCCCAGGTTCCACATCCCCAAACATGGACACGATCCTCCTCACTGTCTCCTTCCAACCTCCCTTTTGTGGGAGTCACAGTGGGGATCTATCGCATGCACCTCTAATACTATAAACTCCCAGAACCACTCCCTTGAAGGCTAAAATCTACACATCCAAAGGAAAAAAATTCTAAACAGTATCAACTTAATTTAACACATAAATTGATTGCTCTCTTCTTCCTCTCTCTTCTTATCAAATATATTATAATAATAATTAAATAATATGTTTGTTCTTAGATTAGACTGAAAGCACAGTTCCTGTTGTTTAGACATGAGATAAATTTTAGGTGAAAGAAGGCATAAAGAAATGAATAGCTGGCTCCATCAGCCATAGTGCATGTGTTGGTGTTGACGGCATCGACTCCTGGGCAGTGTGTTTCTCTTCACACTTCACATCTCATCCTTCTATCTCATCTTTTTCTTTGCAAGTCTCTACCCTCTCTCCACTAACATCTATCAATTGAAAATTTCAAAATTCTTAAAAATGTCCTTTTTCACCTGTCTCTCAATCAACATGGCTTAGTCATGCTTTCTTTCAGGTCCCTGAACACACCTGTGTACATATTATCTTCTATACCCGAAACAACTTCTCCGCCCCAATTATCATTTCTGCTGGCCAACCACAATTCAGCCTTCAGGTTTCAGATTAAAATTCCTTTCTTTAGGGATTCCCAAAACTAAATTAGGAACCCCTGCTGCCATAGTGCGTCCATAGTACTTACCATGATTGTAATTGGATAATTAGGATAATCATGTTTATTATTGGTTTCTCTCATTAAACTGCTAGCTCTTTGAGGAACTTCCAACAACAGGGTAAACTGAGCTGATATAGACAATTTCCACCTACTACAAATTACAGAATGGCTGGATTAAATTTTAAATATCTATTCCAACTCAAAAAAAGGGAAATAGAAATCCATGACCATAAGATAAAATGAGGTGTTAAAGAGAAAACAAATCAGAGCATTAAGCAAGAGTTAACCCCTCCATGTAGAAGAAAAATAATAACAAAGGCACAAAGCCTTGGAGGAAAGAAATGAAAGTATACTGTTGCGAGGGTTTTTTTACTACACACAAATTAGTATAATACCATTTAAAGGTAGACTATGAGTTCTATAAGTTATTGATGTGTACTGTAAGTCCTAAAGAAATCACTTAAAAAAAAAAACAAAGAGTTGCAACTTTAAGCATGCTTTCTATGTCAATAAATTCTAAAGCTTAGATAAAATGAACTTATTTCGTGAGAGACACAAACTACCAAAGCTCGTCGAAGAAAAATAGATAATCTGAATAGTCCTATGCCTGTTAAAGAAAGTGAATGTGTTGTTAAAAACCTTCCACAATGAAAACTCCAGGCCCAAAAGCCTTCATTGGTGAATTATACCAAGAATTTAAGGAGGAAATAATACACATTCTACATAAATTCTTCTAGAAAATTGAAGAGGAGGAAATACTTTCCATCTCATTTTATCAGTATTATCCTGATTACAAAACTAGGCAAAGACATTATGAGGGAGAGGGAAAAAAACCCAGTCATTTTTTCATGAATGTAGACGAAATTCTTAACAAAATTTAAAAAAATTAAATCTAGCAATATATTGAAAAGATAATAAATTGTGACCAAATACACAAGGTTGGCTTAACATGTTAAAATCAATCAATGTAATTGACCACATTAATAGACTGAAGAAGAAAAAAAAATCAAATAGACACAGCAAATACATTTGACAAAATCCAACATCCATTACTGATTTTTAAAAAACAATAAATTAGAAAGGAGAGAAATTTCTTCAACCTGATAAAAGGCATCTACGGAAAAAGGAAATGCTAACATCATACTTAATGGTAAAAGGCCAAAGGTTTTCCTCCTAAGATCAGGAACAAGTCAAGGATGTCCTTTCTTACCTCTCCTATTCGACATAGTACTGAAGGTTCTAACAAGTTCAATAAAGCAAGAAAAATAAAAAATAAAAGGCATTGAGATTGGAAGGGAAAAAGTAAAACTGTCTGTATTCTCAGAGAACATGATTGTCTATGTTCTCTGTAGAACATATACAAAAGACTGTAAAAGAAAGCTATCAAAACTAATGTTGAGCTTTTATGAGGTTGCAGGAGAAAAGATCAATCTGAAAAATCAATTGTATTTCTATATACTAATGATACAGCAGTTTCTTAAAATATTACATGCCATATGACTCAGACATTCCACTTCTAGGTATTTACTCAAGAGAAATGTAATCATCTGACTATACAAAGACTTTTACATGTTTATAGCAGTTTTATTTTTAACAGCCAAAAACTGGAAACAACCTAGATGCTCAATAGGTGGATGGATAAATAAATTGTGGCATATTCACGCAATGAAATACTACTAAGCAACAATAAGTAATTAGCTATTGATATACTCAGAATCATTTTTCTGAAAGAAACCAGATAAAAACAATACACATTGTATTCATATAAATCTATTTATATAAAACTTTAGAAAATGGAAAGTGTTCTATAATGACAGAAAGCCGATCAGAGTTGCCTAGGGATGGAGGAGTGTGGAGGGGTAAGGCACAGAGGGAGGAACTACAAAGGGGCAGAAGAAAATATTTGAAGGCAAAGAATAAATCCAGTATCTTGAGTGTGCTGATGGCTTAATGGATATACACATTTGTCAAATGTTATCAAAATGAACACTTTATATATGTGCAGTTTTTATAGGTGAATTAAACTTCAATAAGGCTATAAAAATAATCAAAGGAATGGAAACCATAATTTTTTTTAAAGTTAGTAAATTTTAAAATACCTAGATGTGAACAAGTACCAAATGGAATTTTTAAAAGTGAAAAACATAGTCATCAAATTTAAAAACTTAATGGACAATCCCTTAGACTTTTCCTTTCCAACTTGGGCCCGGCGGGATGGCTCCCGGCGAAGAAGGGTGGCAAGAAGAAGGGCCATTCTGCCATCAAGGAGGTGGCAACCCAAGAATACATCATCAACATTCACGAGTACATCCATGGAGTGGGCTTCAAGAAATGTGCCCCTCAGGCACTCAAAGAGATCCAGAGATTTTCTGTGATGGAGATGGGGACTCCAGATGTGCACTTTGATATAGGCTCAACAATGCCGCCTGAGTCAACCGAATAAGGAATGTCTCATACCATATCCATGTGCGGTTGTCCAGAAAACATAATGAGGTTGAAGATTCACCAAACACCCTCTGTGCTTTGATTACGTGTGTATTTGTTACCACTTTCAAAAATCTACAGTAAATGTGGATGAGAACTAATTGCCGATTAACAAATATGTCGAATAAAGTTATAAAACCACAAAAAATAAAAAATAAATAAATGAAAGTAAAAACTTAATGATGAGTTACAAAGCTAACTAACTACATCAGAAAGCAAATTACTGAACTATAAAAAAGATACAAAGATGTTATTCAATTGGCAGCTCAAATGGCTAAAGATATGAAAAGTATAAAAGTCATTAAATGATATGAAGGGGAAATGCGGAGGTATAACATATATCTCGAGAATTCAGGAAAAAAATGAGATATAATGGGTGAATGGTAATACTTGAAGACCTAATGGCTGAAAATTTTCCAAGGTTGAAGAAATGAGTGGATTTAAAATTGACAAATCATATAAATAACAAGAAGTACAGAGAGAAAATAACTGTCAATTTAGAAAATTCTATATCTAGCTAACTAATTATTAAAAATCAAGATTAAAGAAAACCTTTCAGACCAAGATTGAGAGAAAGGCTTTGGTGAATGAACTATTATACTACAGAGCATCCTTCAAGAAGAAGAAAATCAAACCCAGAGGAAATGAGTGTGTTGCAAGAAGCAATATTGCCCAAAGAAATGGTAAATGTGTAGGTAATTCTAAACAAGCATTGACTGAAACTGGGGGGGGAAAGGCAAACAATGACTGTCATTAAGACAGTTAAAAACGCAATAGAATTTAAATATAAGGTAATATTAACATGGAAACTAGGAGGGCAAAGGCCATCAAACTATTCTAAATTCCACATGCTTACTTGGAAAACAGTATGCCAAGGGAAGGCTGGCATCAGGGAAGCCAATGTGGTGGATCCTTCTCCCAGATTGCCCTGACATACAGATTCAACTGCAAGACTTAGAACTCAGCTTCCTAACGACACAGGAGAGAGCTTATTTCTCCATCTACCAGTAACACTGAGTTGGCAGGATGGGGCTGGAGCCAAGGTTCTGCCATGTCATATTACCATCACATCCACACCACCAATCTGGTCAAAGGAGGGCCCAATGCTTCCCTACCCATGCAGTGCAGTTTTTAAGTCTCCCAGCCCTCAATCTCATCTCTGGCCCTGCTAGATCTCTTTGTGCCACCCTACACTACCCTCAGGAGGTTTTCTACAATGAACACTGTTCCAACAGGCTTTGCGTTAGGACCGCTTAGCCATTTGCCCTTGTCTACATGACAATCCACTAATTAGACACAAGATACAGATATTGAACTATATAGATTCTACTCCTGTTGGCTCTTGCCTACCTTCCGTGGCACACTACAAATATTCACAGCCTTTGAGATCTCCTTAGACGTCAGCCCTGATGTCTTCTTTGCTCTACCTTAGGCACAGAAAAGTCTTTGCTCACCTTTCTCCCATCTGTTCTGTAGCTGCCTAGTCTGTCCTATGTCCAGTACTTCATTTCTCTGACCAATTACAACTAAGGTCTCATTTGGTATTAAGAAGGAAACTGAGGTTCTCCTCGTCCATTGGGGAAGTTGGAAAGCAGTTATCAGGTATCAGGGTAGGTAAAGACAGCTAACAATATTGACCTTGGATTATCTACTGTGTGATCACAATACAGCTATTTAATACAACTAGTATGAAAAGCAGGAAAAAATCTATTAACTTCAACCTGCCAGTCTCTAAGTACCCAATATAGCAAGATAGTTAACCAATTAATGAGTGATCAATAAATATAAAGTGGTAGTTGAAAAAATATGGAATATTTCTCAACTATATACGGTATTTAGGAAATTGTTAGAAATGCAAGGTTCATTGGTCTGGGCAGCAATTTCTTTTATACGACCCCAAAAGCACATGTAAAAAAAGCAGAAATAGACAAATGAGATTACATCAAACTGAAAAGCTTCTGCACAGCAAAGGATACAATTCACAGAGTGAAGAAACCCACAGAATGGGAGAAAATACCTACAAATCATACATCCGATAAGGGGCTACAAAGAACTCAAAACTGTTCAGTAACAAGAAAACAAATAACCCCATTAAAAAATAGGCAAAGGACCTGAATAGATAGTTCTCAAAAGAAGACACACAAATGAACAATAGATATATTTAAAAATGCTCAATATCTCTAATCATCAGAGAAATGCAAATTAAAACTACAATGAGATATCACCTCGCATTTTGTTAAGATTGGCTATTGTCAAAAAGACAAAAGCTTACAAGCGTTGGTGAGGATGGGGAGAAAAAGAAACCTTACACGCTGTTGGTGGTACTGTAAATTAGTATGGCCATTTTGGAAAACAGTATGCAGGCTTCTCAAAAATCTAAAAGTAGAATCACCCTATGATCCTGCAATCCCACATCTGTATCTATATCTGAAGGAATTGAGATCAGTATGTCAAAGAGTTGTCTACACTCCCATGTGCATTGCAGCGTTATTCATAATAGCCAAGATATGGGATCAACCTTAGTGTCCATCAATGGATAAATGGATTTTTAAAATGTGGTATGTATTCTCAGTGAAATACTATTGAGCCTTTAAAAAGCAGGAAATTTTGTCATTTATGACAACACAGATGAACTAGAGGACATTATGCTAAGTGAAATAAGGCAGGCACAGAAAGACAAATACTATTATGATCTCACTTATAGGTGAAATTTGAAAGAGTCCAACTCATAGAAGTAGAGAGTAGGATGGTGGTTCCCAGAGGCTAGAGGGAGGAAAAGATGGATGAGGAAAAGGGAGATGTTGGCCAAAGCACACAAACTTTCATCTGGAGAGGAGGAATAAGTCCTGGTGATCTAGTGCACAGCATGGTGACTATAGCTAATATATTATATATTTCAAAATAAATAAAATAGAGGATTTTGAATGTTCTCACCACAAAGAAATTATAAATAGTTGAGATGATGATATATCAATTAGCCTGTTTTGTTGTATCAAAACATCTCACCGTACCTCATAAATATATACAATTACCATTTGTCAATTAAAAATAAAGTAAAACTTAAAAAAAGAAACAAATTTAAAAATGCAAGATTCATATTTGCAACAGCAGGGTGATTTAAATCTGCAGTCCCCAACCCCCAGGCCGTGGACCAGTACCAGTCCATGGCCTGTCAGGAACCGGGTCACATAGCAGGAGATGAGCGATGGGCCAGCCAGCAAAGCTTCATCTGTATTCACCGCCGCTCCCCGTGACTTGCATCAGTGCATAAACTCCGCCTCCTGTCAGATCAGCAGCTGCATTAGAGTCTCATAGGAGTGCAAAACCTCCTATAAACTGTGCATGCAAGGGATCTAGGTTGCATGCTTCTTATGAGAATCTAATGCCTGATGATCTGAGGTGGATCTGAGGCAGTGATGCTAGTGCTGGGGAGCAGCTGCGAATACAGATTATCAATCATTAGCAGAGGTTTGACTGCACAATAAATGTAATGCGCTTGAATCATCCTGAATCCATCCCCACCCCTGTCAGTAGAAAAATTGTCTTCCATGAAACTGGTCCCTGATGCCAAAAAGGTTGAGGACCGCTGATTTAAATAACAGGCCAATCAACCATTACCTTAACCCCGGATGGCATAGATTTGTTTTTTTAATCAAGAGGTCAATCTGTCATGTATATGACAGATTGGGGCCTTTTAAATGCAGAAATATAGACACATCAAGGATCCTTACTCTGATGTGAGTTTAGTTCCTCTGCTTTCTACTTCCATCTTCTATTCATTCAACAAATATGTATAATGCACTAGGCTAAGCTGCCCATATACAAAAGGTGGAAACTGTGGGATGCTATTTAAATCTTTGCATGCTTCCATATAAAAACCAATAAACATTATCTGTATTACTGTAAGAGAAATTCAGTCTGGAAATACTGACTTCAGAGGATTTAGCATAAGGCATGTCCAAGGGGGTATCATTAGTGATGTAGCAGAAGGTATTCAAGGTGGAGGGTCTCTGCCTGAGGCAGCTTGATGCTCTAGACCCCAAAGGCAGAGTTACAGCGGGGCTCTGCTGCAGAACTGCCTGCAAGGTCACTTCTCTGCCCACTCAAACCTGTGTGCAAAGAAACCTGGTGGCTATTTCTCCAGCTTGAACAAACCTTTGACATGATGGCCAGAGGGGCTCTCTTTGTAAACCTTCACACCCAAACAAAATTCACCTGGCCAACTTCTAGGGAAACAAATACCAAAAACAAAAAAAGCGCTTTTTAAAAAATTCAACTAATTCATATCACGAGAAAAATCTCACCTTAATTCCTTTGAGGGCTTATCTATTCAATTTCCCACCCCACTCTATGATCTTTATTAATTATCAAAAATCATTTATGCACTGGTTATTTAGATAGTCTACTAAGTTCTTATGGAAACAAGCAAACACATTTTTAAAAATTTGCCAAAATCTGCTGTTCCCTTTCCCTCAGAAGCACAGAGAGTGAGTTCTTGTGGTTTCTTAGATGGATGACAGATTTCGATCTAATTAATCCAGAGCCCTGTGTATTGAAATGATTGCAAAGCAAACATGTCTATTAACAAAAAGCAGTGATTACTGGTTGGCACTGGGCCAGTAACTCTACATAAGCAGTGAACTGATGCCTACAACTGTCTCCGTGCCATATGGGTTCTGCTGTAGCAGTGAATTTGATCCAATGCAAGGTTAAGAGATGTCAAACTTAACTGGGGTTTAATTGATACTGGTAAGAGGCTCTAAATAAAGAAACAGTGTGTGCACCATCGAAACAGGCAACACGTCAGGCTCTGTCCTCTCAGGTTGTTGGAAACTCAGTTACAGCCAGACATTCAGATTAGTTTTCAAACTCAACTTTTTCAAATATGATTTTTTGGGGAAGTTGGGTTAACAGGTTTACCAGAAGCTAATTGGGGTTAAACATTATATCATGATCAGTCTGTAGTTACTTCTCTCTTTATCACGTAGTTACTGCTAACACAAACCATGTAGAAAACTCAAATTCAACATGTCTAACATGAACTCATCCTCTCCAAACTCATTCTTATATCTGTATCTCCTATTCAGATAATGACCCCTTGATACCAAAGTGGAAGATTAAAGTCATCTTGGCTCCTGCAACTTTCTTATCTCCCACTAACCCCACAAACTCAACTTCATAAACGTCTCTCATGTGATTCTATTTCTCTCCTACTGCCAAGTGACAAGCCCTCATCCATCTCTCACCTGAATTATAACAGCCTCCCAGTGAAATGCCTGCCTATCCAACCCCTCCTCCCAACTGCAGGACACTTCCTTGTTTAAAACCCCTGTAGTTTATTTTTCTGTATCTCATAGGAGAGAATTCAGACTTTGGGGAGTTCCTTTTACTACACCTGCACCTGCCCACCTAGCACTGACCTCCAGCATTCTCAGCATTCTTTGCCCTTGTGCCAGCCACCTGGGCTTCTTGTCCTTCCTCTGGCATGTGCACACATCTTTGTCTGTGTGTGCTTTCCCTCTACTTAAAATACTCTCACCACCACCCCTTAGGTTTTGCCTGAAAATTAAGTAAGGGGGAACTCAAATCCGACTTTTCTGAGAAGCCTTCCCCACCCTCAAGCGGAACTCACTGCCCTTTCTGTACTCCCACAGCTCTTTGTTCATAACTTTATTATAGCACTGATGCGACCCATTAGAGCTGAGTTTATGTCTCTCTATCCATCTCGATTATGAGTCCCTGTGATTCCTATCCATCTCAGTTATGGAAAATCATGCCATTTATCTTGATACAGCTGAGCTCCCCACAGTGTTGGGCCTGCCTCTCCGGGTGGAGTAAAGTATACACAAACGGGCACAGTCAAGCCATGCGCATGGGGTAATTGAACCCACATTAACGACAGCATCTCACCCACTGTATGACAGGAGGAGATACCTCCTGGACGTCTAGGGGATGGACCCAATTTCAACCAGGCGGGCCTCTTACCAATTAACAATGACAACAACTAATGTTTATTGAGCACTATATTTTGCTGAGCACTTTACAATCATTATTTCTATACACAAGAGTCCCATTGGGTAAGGATTTCAGTCTACTTTTTTGTTCTCTTATCCAGGACTTGGCACATATTAGGTGAGCAATAAATATTGTTAATGAATAAATAATATATGTAGTTTATTATTACCTTCATTTTACTGATAAAGAACTGAGATACAGAGAAGTTAAACAACTTACCCAAGGGGTATGGACTGAATGGTGTCACCCAAAAATTCATATGTTAAAGCCCTAATCGCCAGTGCCACTGTATTTGCGGATTGGGCTTTTAGGGGGTAATTAAGGTTAAATGAGTCACAAGGGTTCTCATGGTGGTCTCATGAAAAGAGAGAGAGAGAAAGAGAGATCTGTCTCTACCTGCATGCACCAAAGACAGGCCATGTAAATACACAGTGATAAGGCAGCCATCTGCATGCCAGCCAGGAAGACAGCCTCTGCCAGAATCCGACCATGCTGGCACCCTGATTATGAACATACAGTCTCCAGAACTGTGGGAAAATAAATTTTTTTAAGCCATCCAATCTATGCTATTTTGTATGACAGCCCAAGATGACTTACACATCAGTTATTTAAGGCAATTAAGAAATGGAAAACTTGAGATTTTAATGTAGATTCACAGATTCCAGAACCTTTACCCAACCGCTATGCAATATTTATCAAATTATGTGTTGTGGTCCTTTAGTCGGCCCTGAATTCAATCTAGTGGATCACAGTCAGCACTTTTTTTTTTTAGGAAATTGAATGGATAGATATAGAATGGAATATAATTAAATAGAAAAACATCATCATGTATCGCACATAGAAAAGATGAGTATTATTTTATAAAACTTTTGTTCTAGCAGTATAAAGGGAAGGTGTGGAGGGGCATATGCACCCCAATGTAATATGTATTTCTTACTGTAAGTTAGAGTCAAAAATATCTTTTTTTTAAGGCAAGCACGAAAATGAGGTTTATTGACAGGAGAAAGATAGGATTATAGGGCAAGAGCAAGATATAGGTTTACAGAGCATGATGCATATGCCACAGATGACAACCAGACCCCTGGTCACAGCAAAGTGAGAGCAAAAGAAAGGGCACAAAAGCAAGTCAAAAATATCTTTATGAACACTGTGGGTTTTGCTGTACTGCCTCATGAATAGCCCATCCATCCTTTCTCTAGCCAGACTCCGTCTGTTGTAAGCAAACCTCAGCACCAGAGGCGAGCCTCAATTTTCATATTGCCTACACGATTGCCCTCTTAGTTTAAGAACTCATCTCAGCAGGACATCTTTTGTCACTTAAGCTCTACACATCACGCACATATGTATCCTTACCCATTTAGTGCCCATGTTTTCTCTTGCAACAGTGGAAAGATGACCCCAAGCTTGATTGTCCATCTTTACTCCCTGCTTCTTATCACCCTTAACTCACTCTGTGACCCTGTGGCACTCATCTGAGGGCTTATACATTATAAGTGCTCACTAAATGTATGTGCAATACATTCGAATAACTGATCCAAGCAAGTAGATTATATCCATTCAAGAGTTTCCTTGACAGGAATCAGTAACCCACCCACAAATGCCTGGAGATGACAAGCAAGAAATTCAGTTTCTAAGGAGTCCAGATTCAGTCACAGAGAAATAAAGCAGACAGTAGCTCTCATTCTGGAAAACTTGGATTTTTAATCCTAGAATCACAACATCAGTGGATTTTTTTTTTAATGCTTAGACACTGTAAACATCCATAGCTTTCTTTCTGGCTCAGTCTTGATCTCTACATGGTAATCAGGCCCATTGACTGTGGTAGGGGAGGGTCTAGTATGTTCACCCAGGTGAGATTGGCACGATAGAACAGGTTACAGTCCCCACCTCAGGAACCATATCCGGATATGAGCCACATGAGTAGCTATCACCACAAATATCATCTGCCTGGGTCCTGAGTGGTCAGGCCATGCGTGCTCCAGAAGCACAGGCTTACGGGATGCTAGTCATTGGTCAGCACCAAGGACAGTTCTAAGTGCACCTGTCTGACTGCGGAATAGCAGAAATCCCTTTGATCTGGAGTTAGACCCAGCATGTGAGGCTTGTTGCCTCTCCAATGTACAGCCCACTCCACGCAGGGTGCCTCAGACTGAGAGTGTGATTTTCAGTGTCAGAGACCACGTGATTCTACACCCAGGAGTCCCTTCTTCCAATGTCTGGAGATAACGCTTCTTCCTCTGAGTGTAGATGGGTCCTTCGTATGAGGGAGGAAAGTAGAAGAGATGGGCCCAGCTCTCTCCTCACCTTTTGGTTCAGCGTCATCCTCTCCCAATGCCCTAAGCCCTTGGGTGCCCAGGTCATAACCTAATACAGCTAGGAGTTAGGGGAGAGAGTTTCAGCCTACCTTACTCAAGTGTGTTTATCGGTTTTCTGACTACTCATGATCCGTTCCATCTTAATTTAGTAATATATCTCAATTTTTGATGAGCTACTTCTCACCTTACAGCATGCTATGTGTATCAACCCAAGATGGCCCATCATCCCCAGACAAGGGGGCAGACATGTGACCCAAACTGACCAATCAGATGCTCCCTTGCTAGAATAAGAATAATAGTCAAATAGTTAAAATTTCCTTGTTACTGGAGCAGCTGTTGACCCTGACAAGACGGTTGGCTAGTTCTTTCTGTCAAGACCTCCTGAACCTAATGTTTCCTGTCTGTTCCAAACCTGGTTCTTCAATCTCAAAGGAAACTTCTATGTCTTTCTATGAATACCTCTTTTGCTTAAACTAGCCAGCATTAGTTTCTATTGCTTATAACAAAAATTCCTAACAGTTTCATCTACTAAGGACAAAGGTTAGGCTTGGAGTCTTGGGATTGTGGGATGGAGGGCAAAGAGGTTAATAAACTTAAAATTTGCAGTTAACCAATCCCAACCAAGAGACTATAAGCCAAGACTCTATATTATTTATTTCTAGATCCTTGCACACCTTGGCATACGCTTTATTCCTCATTGGTACTCCAAATACACCTATTGAACTGAGCATAGATAAAACTCGCTATAAAGTGATCATGACTAGGAGAGAGAGAGAGAGATGTTGGTGAAACCCTATTATGAATAGTAAAAATTTTGGAGCAAAGAAATATCGCTCAAAGAAGTTACCATTACCTCTTCCCCTCTTTCTCTCCCTCTCTTTCTCCTCCCTCACATCCTTCTCACTTTTAACAACAAATACGAATTTCAAAGCCTCATCTTGGCCCTCTCATTTGTTAGGGCAAAAAAATTCAGTGTCTGTTACACCATGGAGTAAAGCATCGAAGCAATATAAAATAAAACCAATGTAAAATAAAGGCTTTTTCAAAGAATTCCTAAATTTTGATCCTTTCTGATATTCCCCTGACTCCAGTTAATAAAAATAGCTACAGCTAATAAAACATTCTATCCACTCCTTTTCAATGCTGCCTATTATTCTTGAATGCTCAAAAGCCCCAGGCTCCCAGCCGGGTCAAAAGGTTTCACAAAACATCCATGAATTATTTCGAAGCAGTGAGACTCCCACAGCATGTCTCCCCGGAAGCTGTAAGGCAAGAAAATCCATCGTCTCTTTCTGATGGAAAGTCAGAATTCACTGGAGGACATATAAAGAAACCACCAGATAAAGGTTTATTCTTATTTTTCACCTTCAATCTGTAATCCCAGGTACACCCCTCACCTAAGTAGGAGCATTCTCTCCCAGGAGAAGAATCCCAATGCACCTTCTATGACAATGTGTTCTCAACTTTTTTAAAATAACAACTAGAAATTCGATCTAAAAAAAAAAAAATTCCATTCTCCAATATGCTGGAGGGCACTAGTACTTTTCTCTCCCAAACACCAAAGGGAGAAAATTCCCCCACGTTAGCCCTTTCATCTTCTCTCTTTCAATCAGACTTTAGCAGGTTCAAGTGGAGTCTGCTAAAGAGGTGCTTCTGTTCACTCCCCTGTCAAACCAAACCTTTTGCACAGCCCTTTGGCTTTGCTGGCTGTTGTCATAATACCACAGCCCTTGCAAGCACCACAGTATGTCTAGCCTGAGCCATCCACAGCTCGATTCTTCATCCAAAATGTCATATACTGTAAGAGACATACCGTGGCTACATACAAGGAATGATAGCCACAAGGCCCACCCAAACATCTCACAGGGCCTATACTCGGTGTCGCTTAACAATGATGTAACCTGGGCTGGAGAGTTCCAACCCTGGCCCAGGGATTATCAGGTCTCTATGACAACAGGACCTAAAAACCCTGGTTGTCCTAGAGACAAAGCCATCTCAGCACAGATGCAACTTTCATGAACCTTAAAGCAAAGTTTACCCCTACAAGAATAGCTTAAACTCCCTTTATAAAAAAAAAAAAAAAAAACATAGTAACTCACCTGGATTGAATACAGGTATAATAAAGGGCGAAAGAATCTCCCAAACTCTGAGAAGAATATCCAGACAGAGACCCTTTCTGTAGGCGGTCATCTGACCCCTGAGTGTGTCTGCCCCACACCACCAGCCTGCTCCCGCTATTTGCCTTGTGAGAGCACTGCCAGCAGACACCGCCTGAACGCCACACAGTGCCCAAGACTCGTACCAAAGGGGGAAAGTCCCTTCTGAGAAAGCTGGTTAACTAGGACCACCCGAGAGTGCTGAATAAGAGCCCAAACTCTGATTCTCTGTGTGTGGATTGTGACTTTAGAGTGAGACCCTTAAGCCCCAAACTCCTGTGGTTGCTGATATATATAATTCCTACCCGGTTTAATCCCTACCCAGTGTCAAACAATTGGTCAAAGGATGGGCATTAGGTTCCCACTGACATTGCCAAAGCAAAAAGGCTGTGGCCCTGAAAATGTAAGCTCCAGGGAAGGCTAACAGAAATATTGAATCACTCTGCTGTAATATTTGCGTTTTAAAATCAAATCAAGTGAAAGAATGTATACTCTCCCGTGAACTCAAAACACTAAATTATTAACATTCTCTTTGCTTCCAGCTATGATGGCTTCGCCAGGTTTGTGATAGTTTTGCCAGAATCAGGTGTCTAGAATCCATTTACTTTATGGATTCTTTACTAAAATTATTTTTCATCCTAGTGTACAGAATCTTAAAAGTTGGGGGAAATGGTGAGGTGTCTTTCTGCTTTGTATCTACTGTGTAATCTTAGTACATGACAATTTAAGAATTTGACAATTTAAGCCAAATAAATTTTATAAGCAGCACTTCTCAAGCCTAGAATATTCCATACTCTTTCACTTGAGAGACATTCCTTGAAACCTACTTGCTGTCAGGCATGGTACTAGGCTGTGTTTGGAAACTGTAAAATGGACACATGATGGATTTTTAAATTTCTGCCTTTTGAATGTACCTCTGACCATCTTTGCTCTGTGAAACAATCTCCTTTGTTAGCATAAAGTTTTTTGTGGAGATTGTTTTGCTGTCTTATTTCTTGGCAAAATTAGAACTCCAGGAGAGCCTGCATTTCCCCTTAGGTTTCCATTAGACTAGGATTTTTTTAAAAAAAAATTATAATATTTTATTACAGCAAAATTGAGTCCTCATTCCAGATCCTTCCACAGCAATTTTGATTACAACAAAAATTTTATTATAACAAAAAGCATCCCAAAGTCCTGATGATGGCAGGTATAAAGGCAATATTCAGTGGGATTCTGGATGTCTTCCCCAGGCAGTGATCAGGTGCCACACTAGCTGGCAGGTCTCCGTGGCAGGTTCTGCTGCTGTTGTTCCCTCTCTACCATCTCAGTTTGCAGGGTTCTCTTACAAGAGAGATTTGTGCTATAATTACCATCCTCTATAACTCATCCCCCAGTTTTCTCCTCAGGGTAATCCAAACCATCAGAGAACTGAAAATTAGCTCCCTTTCACCAAAATAGAGGGAGGCGAATGGTTCTTAACTCTCCAAATACAGCTCAGGCTTCCCTGGGGAATCAGAATCCAACTAAATCATGCCCTAACCCACCATTCATATCTCATCTCCTTCCATAGGGAATTCTGGCCAACTCTCAGCTTACCACCTTCCACATGGGCTCTGAGCTTTCTCACCATGATTTCTTCACTCGAAACATCCTCCCCACCTACAATACCCTTCAAAATTCTAACTAGTCTTTAATACCTAACTCAAACCTCGCCCCTTCAAAAAAGCCTTCCCTTAACTGATCCATACCGAAGTCATCGCGCTGACCTTTTCACAAATTACAACAATTACACAGCGAAAGATGTGGAGGGTCTGAACTGGGGCAGTGGCAACAGGAATGCCCAAGAGAGAACTGATGCAAAACCCATAATGGTAGTCAAATGGTCAGGGCTTGGTGGTTGACAGTGGATATTTTTACGGATGCTTCCTGCCAGAAAATTGCTTGGGAGTGAGGGTCCAGCCATGGAGGGATCATGAACCCTTTCCCCTACAATTTCCACTAAGTACAATATTTAGAATCTGAGGCAGAGGTGACCACTGGTCAAAATTCTTAAGATTTTATATCTTCCCAAAGGAAGTAGAACATAAAGAAACATTTTCGTAGCACAGAGATCTGCTGCTGACTCTAATTATAATAATCTCTCATTCTGAAATTACTCTTTTTTCCTCACTGGCTCTTTCATCACAGACGCCCAATTTGAAATCAAAGATAACTGACGTCACCGCAAAATTTTCATTACTTGCAGTATGGGAAATGGAGGATATATCATTCATGCCCCTTGAGCCACACATGTGCATGTCTCAGTCTGTCTTGCCTGAAATAAATTTGCTACAATCACTGTTTTTACAATATGCTAAAGATATATTACCAAAATAAGCTTGCTCCTTCACAGAATAGTGAGCCGAAGGCATTGTGTTCCATCTTTACAATGAAATGCAGATTTCTCATTGAAAGACTAATCTCCAGTTTCAAAAGATTGAACAAAATGGTGCTTAAGAAGAATTATAGGTGGTTAAATATAAGCTGCTAAAAACATCTAGGACAAGAATATTCTATGAGTACCAAAGCATTTTCGTCTGCTTATGATTTAAACAAATTTTCTTTCAGCAGAAGATCTTACCCCAGTATTTTCTTCTGAGATCAGCAAACAAAAATCAGGAAGTGTGCCGACCCAGAGCCTTCTTTACCTAAATGATCTTATTTCTCCATAATTGTGTCAGCAACAGATTACTCATGTTAGCAAGATTGGCACTTCCCCCATCCTGGACCTACTCACAGCAGAATTGAAGGGAGTCGCACAGAGTTCCCATGCTCCTGGGACACTCACGATCACGCTCACTCAACATCTCCTCTCAGACCACTACTCACTGGCAAATACCTGTCCAAGATCTGCTTGAAACCAGTTCTCCATCCATTTTATCCCTTCCTTAGAAGACTTAGCAACCAGTTTCAATGCCTTTTATCCCTGTCAACTTTGCAGCCCATTTAGTTTTCTCTACACCCCCCAAATCTAAGCCCATCTCCTTTCCCTTTACTGCCCTCCCAACCCTTCCCCAGGGTCCTCTGGAAGTCATCGTCGGTTAGGAGTAAAACCACCTATATACTCAATTTCTCTGAATACATCACCTTCTCATTCCACAGAAACCTCAAGTAGATCCCAAAGGCACCATCCCTTCTAGGACTTTCCACACTAATGATGAGCTGATGGCCCCAAATTTATATCTTCAATCCCTTGACTTCTGCCATAAACTCCATATATATCCAACTCCCTTCATGACATCTTCCCTTGGATGATTAACAGAAATCCCTGCAGGTGAACTTCCAAACATGCAAAGAATCCTGCCATTGACGGCTAATAACCACGATAAGGTGCTCAACTTCACTAGTAATCAGGTCGTGGCAAACAAAAAGCACAATGTATTTGGGGTTTTTGTAAACGATTTAATTTGACTACCAATTGTACAATGTGTTTTTCCCATCGCATCATTATTACCAATTGTGTTGCTATGAATATTCACACACGTATCTTCAGTACACATTGCACACACTTCATTGGGAACTACGAGGTCATAGGGCCTACAGATTTTCAACTTGAGATGAAGCCAAACTTTCCAAAGTGTTTATATATTCTCAGCAGTGTTTTCAATTTCTTATTGTTAACATCCTTGTCACCGCCACTAGTCATTTTAATTTTCATCATTCTCCTGTGTGTGGTATTATTACATTATGTTTTTAATTTGCATTTTCTTGATTATTGGTGAAATTGAACACCTTTTCATTATTAGTCAAGCAAACCGAACTACGATATTTAGGGATGAAAGCTTAGGTGGTTACACTATAAAGAAAGCCAAGGAAGTGAGTACCACAAAAATCAGGGGAGTGGTTCCCCTTGAGAGGCACAGAAGGACGCGCAGAGGGGGAGGAGCCTTCTGAACGCTGGCAATACTGTGTTTTTTGCTCTGTGTGGCAGTTACACAGGTGTTCACTTTGTAATAAAGCACTGGCTGTAAAGTCTTGTTTTGCACACTTTTCTACATTTGTTCTATTTCACAGTAAAGAAAATTTAAATAGATAGTTAAGTAAACAAAACAAATAGTATTCAAATACCTACTACATGCCAGACCATATCACAAATGCCGGAGATCCCAAGAAATGAGGAAGGTTCTTCCCCCCGAGGTCACCGTGAATCACACGATTAACTGGTGGCAGCAAAGCTCGCACCTGGAGCACTGAGAATCCATGAAAGATGTCAAAGAGTAGGGTGTGTGCTGGGCCTGGGAATGTGAGTGTATTGGTAAGCAAAGGAAAGGAGGGGCGTTGGGGCCTTGTGGACATCTCCAGGTCTGTGACCAGAGCTACCTCCCCGTCTGCACACACATTGACACGGACACGCAGACGCCCACTGTCACACACAGGGTACTGGTTTGCTAGGGCTGCTGTGACAAAGTACCACAGACTGGGTGGCTTCAACAACAGAAACGTATTGTCTCACAGTTCTGGAGGCTGGAAGTCTGAAATCCCAGTGTCAGCCGGTCGGTTCCTCGGGAGGCTGTGTTCCAGGCCTCTCTCCTTGGCTTGCAGATGGCCTTCTTCTCCCTGTGTCTCTTCACAATGTTTTCCCTCAGTGAATAGCTCTGTGTCCAAATTTCCACTTTTATAAAGAAAACAGTCTTTGGATTAAAGTCATCGGATTACCTCCTTTGAACTTGAGTACCTCTGTAGAAACCTCTCTCCAAATAAGGTCACATTCTAAGGTACTAGGGGTTAGAATCTCAACATGTGAGTTTTAGGGAGACACGATTCAACCCACAACATTCACACATACATACACACACACAAATCTACACACACCCATGTACTCCCATACACGTACACAGTCACACACACACACACTCACATGCATATACACACATATATTAATACCCACACTCAAACTCACTCACACAATCTCACAATACACTTACACACACACACACACCACAGTTACACTTTGTCACACACACTGGCACACTCACACACAAGCGGGCACACACAGTGTCTCACATCTGCAGGGAAGTGCTCTTTCTCCCACTCTGCCTCTCATGCACTCTGTTTCCTTGGTTGAGAACGTGACCTAAGCCAAGGAGAGCAGAGTCCTTCGCCAAGCACAGGTAAAACTGGAAGCAGGGAAGACAGGCCCCCTCATTGTCTAGTGGCAAATTGGGAAGTTGTACACCAGGCTGCTATCAGAAACACTTTTCCACTGTCATATGCAGAAAGGCCCATCTGCTGGAGGAAAGAATAAAGGAGAAGCTCAGGAGAAAAGGAAGCGACTTTCGACACCTGTTATCCCGGGTTGCAGCCGTCCAAGGGGTCGGCTGCACCCTGACGTGCACACTGCTCAGCAACTCGTCTTTCCTGCCCCAGTTGCTTTATGGTGGGTTTAACTTGTCACTTATAATTTAAAGAAGTCAGATTATTTAGAGGACTTTCTAATGGAAGCATAGATGGCCTGAAGAGACAAGGAAGATAGAGGGTGAGTGACCAAAAGGGAACTGACGCCATGGCTGCGGACGTCTTCTTTTTTCCTTTGTTCCATGTTGTTTCATCTGTGCAGTTGTGTACTGTTCCCCAACCAAGCAGCTTGCTTTCGATATCTCACCAATCCCTTTATCCACTGCAAAGTTTGAAATCCTCCCCACTCCTTCCCCAGCAGGTCTCTGTTTGCATGTTAGTCTCTCCAAAAACATTTCCCACTCACCCTGGGAAAGGCGGTTTACCCTCACGTTACTTTCTAACTCAGAACTTTGGTTATTTTCTTTGTAGTGCTTTATCACAATTTGCAATTATTTCATTTGTATGCTATTTACTTAGGTTTATCTCTCTTCCCCATTTGACTATAAGCCCTCTAAAGACAGGAACTAGGTATGTATTGCTCCCATTTTATTCATGGAGCCCGGCACCCAGTGTGGCACCCGTGGGTGGTGCAAGAAAGTCAGTGAAAGGTAAGAGACAGGCAAGGAGGGAGGCTCATGGATTCTCCATTCCACAGTAACTTCCCAGGTGTGCTCCCCCAACTCCAGGCATTCTGAGCAGACTATTTCAATTGGCAATTTCACCTTTGATTTTTGTGCCTCTTGCTCACTGAATGTTGTGCTGCTCTAATTCCTTGGCGATTATTCCCCTTAGTCTCCCAGGCTGCACCACAGGGGAATGCCCCACTGCGTGACCCGCTGGCTCCAACGGCAGGGAGGCTGTGCCCCTGGCTTTCAGCACGGTCAGTGTCTCATTGTGATCACGCATTACCTTGTTTTGTTTGGGGCCAATGAAAGAACATGTCAAGAATTTTAAAGTGACTGTACCAAATTTTAATTTTAATCCCCCCCCCCTTCCAATTTTGGAAATTCCTAAACAAAAAAGCCTTTCCCCGGAAGCAAGCCAAGGGCAACCCCGCCGTTCCTGGGAAAAAACAAAGAAAAACAACAACCTAACCAAGAAAAAGCAACAGGAAGGAACGGCAAACTTCCAACCGGAAAACGCCCCTTGGGGCCAACGAAAAAAAAACGCCTTAAAACCTCCAATCAAAAAAACCCAATTGGAAAAAAAAAAAAAACTTGTTTTTCAAAATAACACACCACTTGGGGAAGAAATGACTACGGTTGATTAACATTTCATAGTTTTAGATACCAAAGCTCTTATTTACAACAAAGAGTAGTCCTGGGGGAAAAAAACGGTGGACTGTGGTGTTTCTAACATGCCTGAAAATCACGTTCCTCCTCCCTTTCCTTTCAGATACTCAATCTCTGGGAAATCAAATTGACAAGTTACCCGCAATTCGGTACCATGTAGTGTCGTGGGCTAGAAATCAGTATGGAATGTTACACTCACTTTGCCCGTGACTTTTTACAGCTTTTAAATTGCCATCTCTCTAACTACGTTTCTTCAAACAATATTGCCATTTGAGTGGCATCAATCTACACAGGATTGCCCTTTGATGTCAAAACTCTCAGTCAGCCCACATGAATAAATTCTGATTACTTCTGTATTCTGAAAAGAAAATGTATTTTTTAGATCATGGTCATGAGCTGTGAACGAACATTTAATAAAAAATAATATTGACTTCTCATCTGTAGGTGTCTGATGCTAAATTTAGAGTATTTTGCTATCAGAACCGCCCCAGGCCCAGCTCCTTCTTAGCCACAGCCTTAACACTCCGTCGCTTTGCCTAATTCCTAATTCAAAGCAACTCCCATGGCCTGGTTTGCTTTTTTGATTAAAAAATGCACCAGTTTAAACTTCACATTTCAGGTTTGATCATTGTGGGGAGAACTGGCTCATAAATCTTTGCTCAGCTACTAGTAACTAGGGAGAAGTTGCTTTCTTCAGTAAACATCCCCTGCTTCTCAGTAATAGGGTGCCTTCCATCACCCAGAGGTTTTTTCCTTTTAATTGAGTGTTTGTTGAAGCATGACTCTGAGATAGGAGGCCTATTCAGGAATAGAAATTGCAGACCAAAGTGCCCATTACTTACCTGAGACAGGGCCCGAGACCAGCTGCACTTTACAGAGCCTGGACGCAGGGACGTGCGGACTCTGGCTGCTGGGACCATTAGTGACATCGCCAAAAACAATGTGGGTGGAGGGAGAGCAGGGAGCCTGGGTCTGGGTATTCTCTCCACCACCTGAAAAGCTGAGGGACAAATAATAATAATAATAATGCAGACACTCTGTCTTTACTCCCTCCCAAAAAGGAGGGGAAAAAACTCTTTCCAAAATGGAAAATTCAACTTCTCTCTTCGCCAGAACGCATCTATGTTTCTCCACCTATTTTTTTCTCTAGCAATCAGAAGTCTGCTTTCAAAGCTTCCCCTACTATTCTTGATTTGAAAAGAGAAGAGAACTAATATCTTTTCAATCTTCATTTTGAGCCAGACATTATATTAGCTGCTTTTGAGTATATCATTTTCTTAATTCTTCCAACAAGGCAATTCGCTTGGTCCACGTGTTATGAACAGCTACTAGGAAGACCTTTGCTCTGTCTTAGCTCTTCCAGTCCTGATCTCATGGGCCTCATTTTTCCTAACCCAGAGTTCTTACACATCAATATGGATGAGGTTTTACTTTGCACTGTTCATTCTTCCAGGAATGACAGATGTCGGATTAAACTGCAAAACTCTCCAACTTTACATTCACTGCATTCACCTCCAATCCATAAATGCATTCTGGTGCTTCCCAGCAGGAAGACAGTCTTCATTATGGTCCTCCTTGGCAATGCAGGGAACTCTCCTCCCAGCCCCTCAGAGCTTACACAATTTTGCACATACCCTTCTCACCCCTGATGGGAAGCACTATAGTGTCTGCAAATGTGATTTATGTGAATTCTGGCAGAAACATTTGAGGTACATCTGGGTGGTCCTCTGTCCTGAGCTGAACCTTGCAGTGCTGGAGAAATGGGTTATTACCGATACCTGGGAATAGCCACAGCTTCTCTCTTGGCTTGGATAAATTGCAGTGTGGCCTGTGTATGGCATCCAGCACGTGGTGAGCCCTTTGCCTTTAGACAAAATGGTGCCAACATCACAAATATCCAACCTGCAGAAATACCTAAAGGCTGTTCTTCCCTTTATGCTCTAATGCACCCAAACCTCTGCTTTGATCCTTGTCCTCATTGCCCTAGTCCTGTGCACGCCCCTTCTCTGTTGCTCGCTTCCTGTTACCCTGACCTGTGTGAAAGTCCCTCTGCTTCCTTCCTGTTAGCTACCCACTCTTCAACAAACAGCTTAAAACCCTCCACAGAAGGGGACTGACTGCTGAGCTGGATTCTCAGAGACGGACAGAGTGACCCAGAGAATGGGACATGCAGAGTTACTGCAGGCAGGAGAAATGCATGCACAGGAACCAAACACATTGCGTTTGGGGATATCCTGATCGGGATTGTTTGTCTATAGGAAGCAGACACAAATCTAAGAAATTCAAGTAAAAAGTAAGGTTATCATTAGTATTGAAGGGAATCATCAGGACGCTAGCTTCAGGCAGTAAAGCCCAGAACTAGTGCCACACAACCTCCCACCTCCACTTCAGCCTGAATGTCTGTCCCACTCTCCTGCCAGTTTTCTCTAGCTGCCCATTCCCATAGTTTTGACATCCATGAATTGGGCTACCTGGAAATAACATGAGCCCTAACTGCACAAGACTCAAAACTTCCACACCTACATAGAGTTCACATAATATGTAGAAAGATAATGTGACTGGTTCAGCTTGGGTCAGGTGATCACCGCTGGCCCAATCGGCTGTGGCAGGTGTGGTCTACTGGGAGCACAGCTGTTCGGCTCTATTGCTTCAGCAGCTACTGTGGGTGGAAGGCGTCCCCAAGCAAAAAAGCAGGCTGAGCAGGAAGACTGTGTCTGGAACAAGTAACCTCCTACTAGTTCCATATTTCTGAAACTTAAATAACACAGCAAAGAATGGGGGCAATGAAATCTGGTCCTTTGCCAGTTGATGAGTGCCCCTAGACATGGCTCTGTAAATTGTCTGTTGGTTAAGTCATTTTTCAATATATGCTTATATACTTTCAACCTTTTTCTAAACTAAATTTTACTGGTCTTTTTCTCCCATTATTTAAAAACATTATCAACTGATTGGTATCTCAGATGGGAGAAAAGAAAGAAATGCTTCAATCAAGACTTTCTTCTCGAGCATTTGCCAATAATTCTAGTAGGCCCTTTCTGCCTACTCAAGATAGTTATTTTTGTCAGTACTATCTATGCCAAATATCTCACACTGCCCATGCAGTCTTTTTTCTGTACCATGGAGTTGGCATTGAGTTTATATAGTTTGTATTAGTTCCCAAACTAGATTATAAACTTTTAGACATGAAAGCGTGATGTTTTTATGCTCTTGTTTCTATATTGCCTTGACTGTCATATTAGGTATTGAAATGAAAGGAGATTGACTATTTGGGTATATGTTATGATGGATTTCAACACTGTATTATGATAGAATAAGTAATCTGCTTTGACATGTATTGGTCATGATTCTTTTGGTCACTAATTGCAGAAACCAATCTAAACTAGCTTGGGCAGCACATGGGAGTTTATTGGAAAAATATTAGAGAATATCATATCTAAGCCATGGGAAGGGCAGAAAGATAAGCTGGACAAAAAGTCAAGAGGATTCAGAGACTCAAAAAGAAAAACTCACTCTCTCTCTCTCTCTCCCTCTGCCCACTCCTCTTCTCTTCTCTTACTTCCCACATCCCTTCCTCCTTCCCATCTCTTTCTCTTGTCTTTACTTTCACTTTTAGACTGGTTCTCCTGATGACTTCTCAGTTTAACATTTTAAACTCTTCCACTGCTGGAGAGAACCTGATTTTCTTGGTTTGAATTTTAAATCCTATTTGGTCAGCTCAGTTTAGGTCAGGTGACCACCCCTGAATCAATAAAGTGTATATGGATGGGGGTGAGATGTGGACTCTGAGAACATGGCTATTCTACTGAATCTATGTGAATGGAAAAAAGCAGGTCCCCAAATAAAAGGTGTTTAAGTTAGGGTAACACTAATTACTGTAAATGGTAGAGACTTCTAGATGTCCGTGGTTTTAACTTATCACATTTTTTTCTTATTTATAACAAGAGTTTTGGTCAGGTGGCTCTTTGCCACATGGTGCCCCAGAGGAAGAGCAAACAGGTTTTGGTGGACACATACATTCTCTGTCACAGACATGTGCTGTCCCCTAATGAAGAGAATAGAGGAAAGAGAGTTCTGGGTCCCCAGACAGTAGGTGTCCATTATGCTAGACATAATCCATCAGTTCATAACGTGATTGCCAAGGAACAATAATCTATGAAAAAAATTTACAGACAGACAAAAAATATGGATACAAAACAAAGTTGAACATGACATTATGAAAAACCTCAAGGAAAACAGGAATAATGGAGTTCTAAGAAAATGACCTTTGCATTTCATTCATTCAGATGGACCATCTCTGAGGGATTTTCTTGTTTGATGAGATTCTGGTCTTACAAAGTGGCAGGTTCTTGCATCCTCCTCCACCACCCCAGGAAATGATAAAATTGTTTTATTTGGATGCACGTTTTCTCTGAGGCCTTTTCTTAGTGCCAGAGATTGAAGTACGTTAATACAGTAAAAGCTGGAATCAAGACCTTTCCCCGTTCCAATTCCTTGATCCCAGGCTTAAATATGGTTCCTCATAGGATCTTTGTTGTTTCCTTCCTTTTCCCAGACCTAATCACATCATTTCAATTAAGCAGACTCTTGCAACAAAGCATATCGCTATCTTTATCAGTTTCTTTTAGTTATCTTCAGGTCAGAGATGCCTCTGACTCCCACCTGTGGGTTTCTATGATTCGTTTGCACCCTGTCTTCCTTCGTCCTCCTCCTCTTCTTCTTCTCCTGCATATGCAAGAGCAAATGGCTCTACCATTTCTCTGTGCTACTGGTAAGAATCCATCCCATACCCCATGCAGTCAGGTTCCTCTGGCTGCCTTTATCATCTTTTTCCTCTTATACACTACACCGAAGTAGTCACTGGGACAGTCCTTGGAGAGGAGCGTAAGTAAACAAGGTAATTATAGAGGAAGCTAAAAATTGCAAAACAGAAAGAAAATCTACTTACGTGCAATGACAGCTCCAAAGAAGTTTTTAAGTCTGATGAATAGATACAAACATTTGCAATTTAGGGAAAATTCCAAGTCAAGTCTTTAAGCTCACAAAAGCATCCCAAATCACTGCCTCTAAATCATATGTCCTTATTAGGACTCTTCGGCCTTGAAACCAACCTGAACTAGGGCACAAGTATTAAGCAGAGTTCCTCCTATAATATTCTATTCTCCCACAATGCCTTTATAAAAGTACCCACCAGAAATATTGTCCACTCTCCTCTCCTTGCCTGGAAATATTGAGTCGTGGTAAGGGTGGGGCGGACCACCCACCACATGGTGGAAAAGCAGAGAGTTCAGGGAATAGAACTCAGGATTTCATCCCCGGGCTCCTACCTTAGCGTACAGCTATTCTGCTGCACATGTTTTTCATAATGTATCTCAGAGGATTTAAATTATTGCTGGGGTTTGCTTTTCTAGGTGGATAGGGAGAACTCAGGTGGAGAGCACTAGTAAAATGCAAGAAGTTAAACATTATTGGTATAACAAACAGAGAATGTTTTGTTCCAGTTGAAAGAGCTCCAATATTTCATCCCAAAGTCATCTTCTGGGAAAACCGAAATGTAAGGAGTCTGACACATACTGAATAAGATTTAGTACGCACTTTTCCAAGGTGTGCACAGAGCCCGAGTTTTGCTGATTTCACACTTTTTCCTTAACCTTAGCTCTACCCGGCCAAACATCCATAGTGCCTCATGCTATGAACTTTCAGGGCAATGTAGTCAATAGAGCACAACATTTTTATTATATATTAGTTTCTCTTTTCAGATGCTTGTATGTGCAAGACATAATACCTGATCATAGTCAACTTTCTCCTTTAAAATCAAATTATGCAAAAAATAGTTCCTAAAATATTTTTTCTATGCAAGAATAACTTGAAGAAAAAAATGCCCACATATTAATAATGATTGCTAGATGAAGATATTGTTATGTGTGATTCTTTCTACTTCTTTTTCTATTATCTCTGAAATCTCTTCCATGAGTTCAGATGTTCGAGTTACTTTTTTTTTTTCTGAGACAAAGTCTCACTCTGTCACCACAGGTAGAGTGTAGAGGTGTCATCATAGCTCACTGCAACCTCCAACTCCTGGGCTCCAATGATCCTCCTGCCTTAGCCTCCTGAGTAGCTGGGACTACAGGTATGTGCCACCCCATCTGGCTAATTATTCTATTTTTAGTAGAGACAGGGTCGTGCTCTTGCTCAGGATGGTCTCAAACTCCTGAGCTCAAGCAATCCTCCCCTCCTCGGTCTCCCAGAGTGCTAGGATTACAGGTGTGAGCCACCACACCCAGTCTCAGATTACTTTTCAAATCAAAAATGAAAAATAAAGTTAAAACCTTTAACTGTTTTAAAGGTATAAAATCGCATTGTGCAGTTTCATGGGCACCCATGTCACCTCTAGAGGACAAGTCTAGGCTCTCAAGTGGCAAGTGGGGAGCAGTTAAGCTCTTTCAAACAGCTCTGAGGCTTAAATCAAGAGGCACTGTTGTGCAGTGGTCAACCTGAGCACCTGGGCTTAGCTCCCGCCAGTCACTCAGGTGTTTGACCTTGAGCTTGTTACATCATGTCTCACTGCTTCCAATTTCTCATTTCTCACCTGTAGATTGGAACAAATAATCACAATGCCTACTAATAGGGTTATGTAAGTCATAGGATTAAATGAGGAGATTTTTAAAAATTGAGAATAGCTGGTACATGCTCATAACTGAATAAACACTAGGTATTATATCAACCAAGATCTGGTCAGAAAGACGAAACTACCCTAGATATTTCAAATAAAGGAAATTTAATACAGGGAATTGATTGCACAGGTGATGGAAGAGATGAGGAGCTGACAGAAAGGGGCAGAGAAGCAACTCAGAGATGAACAACAACAGGAAGCTGCTATGAACCCTAATTAGGAGGGACAAAAGGAAGAGACAGGCTCCTGGCAGAAGCTGGAGCACAGCGGAGACTCGGCTGCTGCTAGAGATGCTGCCCAAAGCAGAAAGGAGGAAGAGATGCCCTGGCTGCCCTCTTCGTGCCCTCCGGTTTTCTGCTGGTGCCACTCATTGGCCAAAGCTCTCTTCAAGCTAAAAGGCAAGGCCGCCTGGGAAATGTAGTTCCCTGCAACAGAGCAGGGCACGGAAGGGAAGGGAATGGAGTGGAGAGGAAATAGGTAGATGACTAGCATAGCCATTTTCCTTATTTTCCAAGAAATAGCTGTTTGAAAGACCTTCGCATTTGCCTAAAGTCACATTAGATTGATATTCAGTACTGCCACCTTTCGTAGCTCCCTCCTAAGCAAATTTTGGGAATACGTCAGTCCAAGATTCAAGTCAGTGATTATCTCCAAGCAAAGAGTATATTTTCCATCTCTACCCAACCCCCATTCCTTGCATCCTTTGACATGCTGCATGTAAAGTGAACTGACTCCCTCCTGGAAGAGTATTCCAATGAGTTTCTAATTTCTGCATGTGCCCTCCTTGACACTCAGCACAGACTATCTTATGCACACCAGGACTTTCTGTACTTCAGTTTCTATGTCTGTGAAATGAAATGCTAATACCTACCATACCCTGGAGCCCAACTTTTGTGAAAGCACTTTATAAACTGTGAAGCCCTTTACACAAATGACTTGTCATTACCTTTTGATTCCTGGTCTAGCCCATGCCAGTCCTCTTCGAGGAACAACTTAATCATTCTGACATGTAAAAAGACATCATGAACATGTATACCAAAAAAAAAAAAAAAGTGGCTACCAAATATAATAGCCTCTGCTAAATTTCAGATGTGGTCCCAAACCAAATCAGCCTTAGGGCACAGCACACTGATATAGAAAATGAGCTTGGTCACATATTAAAGTTCTCAGCCAGACTTCACTACACAAATGTGGTCATGTTTGGGATTGTCTTCTAAAACATAACAACTGATATATCTAACAGCATGCTTTTGTTATCTCAAGAGCATATTTAAGCACATTTTAAAACACAACATATTGGGCAAATCCTGAAAGAGAATCACAGACAGCTTCCCCTTACAGAATGTCTGCTCTGTGGTAAGTATTGTAGAAAGCATTTCATAGCATCATTTTATGCTCATGGCATCTTGCAAGATAAGTCATAAACTGAGGTTCCGAGATCCAAAGTACCATTCCTGAGGCCTTGCAGACAGTAAGCAGCAGAGCAAAAACTTGGACCAGTAACAATCTGCCCACCTTCTTTCCGCTGCACGACATCACATCCCACAATAGAATGCGTATGCCTTCATCTTCCTTTTGGCCACTCCAAACACGTGCTATGACCCTGGCAGCTCAATCCCACACCACGTGACTCACACCTGGAAGGAGCCCTAAGCAGGCCTTCCCTGTCTATGGAAAACACTTTGGCACGACAGCGCATCCCTTAGATCTCTGCCGGCAAGGTGCAAAATTGAGCAGGCCCAGTGGCTGCTCTCTGAAATCCATCACCACATTCACACGGAGGCCACAGTCCCCACCACCTGCTCCCAGCCAACAGCTGATCACAGCAGGAACCTTGAGGAAGGGCCATTCTTGGAAGAGTGAGAATTCTCCTGATAGGCTCCTCTGGCTCCCCATCAGCCCAAGACTCTCCCACCCAACTTCCCTTCTTTCCCTCTCGCATTCAAAAGGGTCAGACCTACATCATGGTGTGAGGGCTCTCCCGACTCCTCCTGGCCCCTCTCTAGTTCCCTCACAGGCATTTCCTCTAATAAATCTCTAGTATGTCTAATTCGGCCTGAACATCTGCTCCACAGGGGACCCCCACTAAACAGCATTTCCCGTCTCATTTGTGTTCTCTCTCCTCACCTTACGCCTCCTGGTCTCAAGTTCTAGGCCCCAGGGCCCCAGCACCCAACTTCAGCATCAGCACATCTGGCCAGTCAACCCATTCAGCCCACACAACTGTTACCAGCCCCTGAGCCAGGGTGGGCCTGAAAACTTTTTCCCACTGTGCCTCCCACTTTTCAACACATCCCATCACAACCCCCTTTGCTGCCTGAACGCCCCTCATCGGAATAGAAAAAAATGTTATAAACCTATTGCTTCTAAGGTCTGAATATTAACAGCTTCATGGCCTATCTCTCCAGGGAGTCTGCCTTTTAAACAGGCCAAAAAGAGAAGGTAATCACTTAACCCAAAGCAATGAATAAATCTACAGAGAGTTCTTGAGTAGCCAAGTCCGGGGCTGAAGAGAGGCTATACTCAAATTTCAAGAGCAGAGCTCCTGAGTGGGATTTGCATGGTGCTGCCCTTAGGGTGGGGCTACATTTCAAGACCCCGGTGGATGCCTTAAACTGTGTATAGTACCAAACCCTATAAATACTATGTTTTTTCCTATCCATACATACCTATGATAAAGTTTAATTTATAAATTAAGTGCAGTAAAAGATTAGCAATAACTAATAATAAAATAGAACAATTATAACAATATGCCAGCACCACCACCACCCATGTGCTTTGGGGCCATTATTAGGTAAAATGACAGTTCCCTGAACACAAGCGCTGTGATACCGCTGCAATGGTCAGTCTGATAACCAAGATAGCTACTAAGTTACTAGAAGGCAGGTAGTGTAGACAGTGTGGAGACCCTGGACAAAGGGATGATTCACATCATCAGGAGGGACAGCACAGGATGGCATGAGATTCCATCATACTATTCAGAATGGCATGCAATTTAAAACTTGTGAATTATTTACTTCTTAAATTTTTCATTTAATATTTTTGGACCTTGGTTGACCATGGGTAACTGAAACTGAAGAAAGTGAAACTATGGATAAGGGGGGACTACTATATGCGACAAAGTCAATAATTTTCCATTGTTGGCTGGAACGTGTCATGGGTGTTCAAATATTAAAACAACACAAAAACCTCAGAGCACTTAATAGAGTGAATAATTAGGTGATCATGCAAATGAATGCACTCAGTGTGTAGGCGCCCAGTGAAGCATATTATATGCACTCAGATCTCTCTTTTTGCACTCAAAAAAAGAATCCCTCACACATGTATACACACACAAACACACAAAAGCAACAATAAAATTAACTGTGTAACGAAAAGTTAGTGTATCATTACTTTTCTATATTTTAAACACAAAATTCTAAAACTTTGCAATTACTGTAAGCCAAGGTCTTTGGCTCCATGCCAGCTTGCTCAGTTTGGTGGACAGTGCCCTGAGTTATTAATCCACTGACCTGTTCCCACCTTGGTCATTGACTTAACACGTGACACTAAAAAAGCACTTACCCAACCCATACCTCTGTTTTCCTGTATATAAAAGCAAACGATATGTTCAAATAATTTTAAGTTCCCTGCTAGTTTTACAGGAAAGTCATAAATATTCATGAGATGTAGCTCATAGTTCTTCCTAACCCTCAGAACAAAATCCCACTGCTAACTAAAGACATTCCGAAACCATAGGGACGCTCTGACCTCTGAGACAGATAACTCACCCACCTGAGTCAGACTGCTGAAGAACATTGTCTGAGTGGAAAAGGACATCCCAACCAGAAAAGAATGAGTTGACCCAAGAAAGGGCCAGGTCTGGCAACAATGTCCCTCCCCATGATGAGCCCAGGGTTGCAGCCAGGGGTCTCCAGCAGTTTGAAGTAGCATTATTCAAAAAGCAAAGGGACTATACCTTCCCTACCCCACTCACAACACTTATTCTGCAGGCAAGAGTTATATCAAAATTGGCATCCCCTCTATGGAAGAAAGTTCCTCCAGTAGACACAAGGTAGTGCTCAGTGCGACAGGTGTTTCTTTTGTGCATGCAACCACCTCCTTCTGGGAGCCATCCCTGATCATGCCTGCCCATCCTCTAATGCCCCTATTTGACACTTTTCTCCATGCTCCTGTGTGCCTTCTGCACTGTGCTATAAATACTGCTCCACGTTTGTCTTCTTGGTAGACCGGGATTTCCTTGAAGGTAGAGAGCTATGCTGTCTTTACTAAGTGCTACCAAGTTCCTGGCACTTAGTAAATGCTCAATGAATTTCTAATGACTAAATAAATGAATGAGATTACAAAGGGGAGTTAAGCACAGTTGTGCCCTTAAATGGTTAATAATCCAGTGAGGGGGGATAGGACTAAAAACCAAGGATTTAGGACAAAACAGGATATAAGAAGATGTGACCCAAAAGTCTCTAGAAATTTAAGTGAGGAAACTATCTCGGGAATGAAAAGAGAAGGCTTTAAACAAGGTCTTCAATAGAGAATGACATCTAAGAAGAGGCAGGACCTCTGCTTTTTAATAATAGGCTTTATCTAACATATGTTAAAGCAACTTTTTAGACTAATTAATTGTGAAGTCCAGCTCAAGTTTTATTTCAAACTCTCCACAAGAAAAAAGGCTCCTGAGAATGCCAATTCCAAGATTTCTCTCTTGTTCGACATGTTTCTAGAAGGGGGGAAAGTGGGTAGATAACATTGTTAGACTAGGTACAATAAAGGGATGTCTGGTTAGAAGTTATTAGGCCTGTCACAAGACAGATGATTAGCTGGGCAGATAAATCTAACTTCCCAAAAGGGAATCTTAATCTCATTCAAGTGCAATGATATAACTACTGTATTTGACACTCAGAACAGCTCATTTCTTCTCTCTCCTTACAATGGAATAATGGCAAAATTAATAATAATAAAGCCCAGAAGGGAATCAAAAACAGTGAAAAAAATTTTTAATTGAATTTCATGTTTATAGCGTGCTGATAATAAGCAAAGAAATCAAAGCAACAGATTAATAATTTCTATCAAATTCATATTTTTTGACAAAAACGTATACCTACTTACATATTGTTTGCCTCAGAAGTGAATAACATTGCCATTTAATATTAAATGTTTAATTATTAAATAATGAGAATTGTTTTCAAATAAATTTCTATTTTAAAGATATTATTTAAATTTAGTAAAATATTTCATGTATGAACTAAAATTTCTACTTGCCAAACACAAATATGACACTTCACAATTCTCACTCTATTTCAGTGTTTTAAATTGCAAACACAAATAAACATAGAGAATAATGGTGGTCATATAGTGGCCATATAGAATAATAGAATTGATATAGCCCAAGTGCAATTTCTTTGTCTCTACAGTCACTCTGCTATAGTTTATATCAAACCTACTGTTTAAACACAGCATGCGCACTAACCCTGGGGTAAAAGGCATGCTCTCTTCCTTAAACAAACACTAATGCTTCTGACTTATTTGTGTGCAGAGAGGAAGGTGGGAAGGCAACGACTTTCTAACTAAGGGCTGTCTGAATTAATATTCACATGGAATACAGTGTTTATTAAAGAACAGATAATAAAAATGTGCTAAGCTGAAGCCTACGTGTATATTAAATGTCAATAATATCTGTAATAATTGTTTAAAACTTAGACAAACATGCCAGGCACAGTGGCTCACCCCTGTAATCCTAGCACTCTGGGAGGTCGAGGCAGGAGGATGCTTGAGGCCAGGAGTTCGAGACCAGCCTGAGTAAGAGTGAGATCCTGTCGCCACAAAAAAATAGAAAACTAAAGCCAGACGTGGTGGTGTGCACTTGAAGTCCCAGCTACTCAGGAGGCTGAGGCAAGAGGCAGGAGTTGGAGGTTGCAGTGAGCTATCATGATGTCTCTGCACTCTAGCCCTGGCAACAGAGTGAGACCCTGTCTCAAAAAAAAACAAAAAACAAAAAAAAAACAACCTAAGCAAACAAAACATTTTTCCAGGGAGAGGTATTTTATCAATGAAATTGTTTGAAAGTACTGACTGGTACATGGTGACCGTAACAAGTCACCAGCTTTTGGCTGGTCTCACTATGGGTCTGTAACTCTCGAGACAGTGCACCTCTTTACTGTGTGCACTGGGTGGGTCCTCCCATTGCCCTGTCCCTGACAATAATTCCCAGGACACTAATTCTGGGCACTAGTAATAGGTGTTCTGCAAAAGGAGGAAGGGAGGGGTGGGAAGATACCCTGCGATCAAATTATTTTAGGACATTTTTGATTAGCAAAAATTGAAGAAAAATTATATTGGGGTTTTTTTCATTGCAACAATTTTCAGGGTCTGTATTACATTGTCATTGTGACTCTCCAATAGTGTATAATATGTATAGTATGCATCATTTCCAAAACTTACTTGACCATCATTATGAGAATGTCTGAAAACTTCTATACTGTAGTGGGGTGGTCTCCTGAGTCCTAGGACTGCACACTGTTACTCTGAACATGAATATGATAAAAGTGGCTGCCTCGTGGGGCTATTGTGAGGACTAGATAAATTTACCCACAGGTAGGACACAGAACAGTGCCTGACACATGATCAACACTAATTAAATGTTGGCTACTGTTCATATAGTTTTGTATGTGGTTACCTTAATCTGAGAAATTCATTAGCTACAGTATTTTTCTTATCCTACTTTATAAATGGACAAACCAAGGTACAGAGAAAACATGTGGTTTAAAAAAAAAATCCAAATATATTGTCAGCAAAATAACCAGAAGAAACATTAAAGCAACGAAAATCATAGATAATGAAAACATAATTTCCCCACAAATTTAACATAATACCTTACGGTACTATTTAGCACCCTTGTGTTCCCATCACCCAGGGAAATGTGGCATTAGCACCCTTGTGTTCCCATCACCCAGGGAAATGTGGCAAAATGCGACAAAAATCAGGGTCCATTTTCTCTGGAGAGCCAATTTTGCATCAAGATTTTGGGATAAAAAAGTAAATAATTTAACTAGTAAATAATTTAAATAACATATTTATTTTTTTTATTTATTTTTTTTTATTTCAGCATATTATGGGGTACAGATGTTTAGGTTATGTGTGTTGCCCTTATATTTTTAATAGAAATATTTCATCACAGAATGTAAAATCTTATGAAATTTAAATAAAAATGTGAACATTCAAAGAAATATTTCCTTACTATAGGAGACGCTTGGAACAAAGCCCCTGAGCCCTTGAGCGACGCTTCCCCTCCTCTGCCATGAGGGGTAATCTGATAGACGCTCTGAGAGACACTGCCCGGAATTAAGCCCTATGTGTAAACGAAGCAAGGAAAAAAGAACACGTGCTATCAAATATGATTCATGATTCAAATATATTTTAATATCTTATTCTTTTCACACTCTGAGAAACCATTCCGATAATGTGATTGTTTTGTACAAGAGTGTATCTTCAGATAATATATAGATTTTATAGCTATGGCACAGTTTTAATAAACAAAAGACTTGCTAGCTTGAACTAGGTTCAACCCAAACTGCTGTACAATTTAATTCAACACAATATTCCTCTGTTTAAAGTGCATGTAATTGCCAATTTATATAGTCACCAAGACCAAAGGTTTGCTAAATAGAGTTCTGCAAGCAAACATACTATGGAAAGCTTTAGCCATAGACCAAGAATGAATAAAACTAATCATTAATCAATCATGTATCTAGTTCATTTCAAGGGCTTCTTTCAACTGCACAAGTATTCAATGAATAAATTCAAATCCACCTGTGTTAGTATTTCTCTAGATCTTATCACCATAACTTTTAAAAATTCTCGGAAACTCAAGAAAATGTGTAAAATGAAATTGACACTATCTTAAACAGTGCTAGATCGTTATTCCCTCTTTGTTCATAACGATTTCCTTTATGGAGAGTTATTCTTAAATAGCACTGATCTTTTTGAAACTTTCCTCAAGTGCTCCCTTCTACTTAAAGAAGTTTTTATTTGAAGGACGAACAATATATAACACTGCTTAGTGGGTGTGCGCTTCAGTTGAAGGCGTTATACTGTAAAAACTCATTCTACAACTTTCTTTTTCCCACCAAATTGTAATTTTTGAGATGTACATTGCTAAATATAGCTAGATCTATTTCCACTCACTGGAAAAATTACTCAATACTCATGATAGGTTATTTCTGGGGACCTGGGAAGAGGAATGAGGCTGGGATGGCAGGCAAAGGCATGTGAACTTGATCTATAATGTTTTATTTATTTTATTAAAAATTAAAGTAAATCTGGCAAAATGGCAACAATTGTCAATTGTGAATGATTTCTTTATGTTTTTCTGCAATTTTAAAATTAGAAAAATATATTCTTATTTTCTCACTGAAGTAAACAAAGACCAATTTCCTTCTTTTTTTTTTTTTTGAGACAGAGTCTTACTGTGTTGCCTGGGCTAGAGTGCCGTGGCGTCATCTTAGCGCACAGCAACCTCAAGCTCCTGGGCTCAAGCGATCCTCCTGTCTCAGCCTCCCGAGTAGCTGGGACTACAGGCATGCGCCACCGTGCCCAGCTAGTTTTTTCTATATATTTTTAGTTGTCCAATTAATTTCTTTCTATTTTTAGTAGAGACGGGGTCTCGCTCTTGCTCAGGCTGGTCTCGAACTCCTGAGCTCAAACAATCCGCCCGCCTCGGCCTCCCAGAGAGCTAGGATTACAGGCGTGAGCCACCACGCCCGGCCCAATTTCCTTCTTTATGTAAAGAATTTGTTTACAACATTCACAAAAAAAGACTCCTACTGGCTGTTTAGTGTCTCCTCTTCTTGCTCTGCTTTGGGGACCTGGCCACGCAAGCCCACCTGCACGGCAAAGTGGGTCCAGTTGGGCCTGGCGCCTAATTAGGAACCTGCACTGCAGTCTTGACACAGCCCTCGGCAGGCTCTCCTGGCCCCCTGTTCTGCTCTCTGCACCCTTTCACCTCCTGCCCCTCCTCCTTCGTCACCCTGGGAAGAGGGTGATCTTTCTGAAACTCATGGCTGGACGTGCACTTTCTGGTCTCATCCAGTGTTCTTTGCGGGTGACTCTGAATAAGATCTTTCCCTTTGAGGGTTGAAACACTTCTGTATAAACAAGAAAATCTGTGATTACAAAATGGCAAAACTCTTGATTCTGTCCAACCCTTCCCTCCATTCATTCAACAACTGCTTTGTAAGAGATGCTATATGCAGGGGGAAGTAAAATTCAGTGGAAATCAACCAATGGGGAGGGAGAGGAAGGGAGAGGTAAAAGAAAAAAAGAGGTGCTCTATGGTAGGCATTGTCCTGGATGCTGGGGATACACTGAAAAGATGAAGATCTGTCCTTGGAGTTTATACTCTTATGAGAGAGTAGTTAGATAGGCAATCAAATAAGTAATTATCTGGGATATGATATATAACATATATCTGGGATATGATATATAACAACAGACCCAAAGCACCAAGGGTGGGAATAGTCAGAGAAGGCATCACTGCAAGGCAACATCTGGACATGTTAAGGAAGAAAAGGTGGGAGCCATGTGGATATACAGGGAGAAAAGCATTCCAGGCAGAAGGAAGAGCAGGTGCAAAGGCCCTGAGGCGGGAGCATGCACGGAGTGCTCAAAGCGCAGCAAGGAAACCAGTGTGGCTGGAGAGGAGTAAGCAAGGGTGGAATATGAGGATGCAGGGCAGTGGCTGGAGGGAAGTCTGACTGCACAGGACTGCACAGGGGACAAATTTGCTGTCCCCTTTCTGTCAGTGCTCCTCAAAGTGTAGTCATCAGACCAGCAACATCAGCCTCAGTTAGGAGACTGTTAGAAATGTAGATTCTTTTTTTTTTTAATTTCAGAATATTACAGGGGTAGAAACTTTTGGTTACATGAATTGCTTTTGTATAGTTTGAGTCAAAGTGATAAGTGTGTCCATCACCCAGATAGTGGATCCGTACCCATTAGGTGTGAATTTACCCATCCCCTCGTCCCCACTCCCACCTGCTTGATTTCCGTTGAGTTTCACTACCATATGTGCATGAGAAATGCAGGTTTTTGTACATCAACCCAGACCAACAAAATCAGAATCTCTGGGGTTGTTTTAACTCTCCACGTGATTCCCATTAATGCTAAACTTTGAGAAACACTCCTAGTAATGGAAAGAAGAAAGCATCAATTTTGGCTTCAAACATCCTGAGCTGAAAATTTAATTCTGTCCCATACTAATAGTCTAACATTGGACTCATTGCACAATCTGTCCATGCCTGCTTGTTTTAACTGAAAGAGTTACATTTAAAAATTTAAAAATCAGATTTGATGGTAAATGTTAAAGAAATGTGGTGACAATAAATCTCTTGACAGATGTGAGTTTTTACTATTGTGAACATGTGCCCCCCAAGCGCCTCCACCCTCAGAAAACTACCTCCCCCTCCCCCCACCAATGCTATTGGGCTAGTCAAGACTTGTGCATGAAAAGCTTGAGCTTGCAGGGAGTCTGGGCTGGTTCCATGTGACTTGGCATGGAACCTCTACATTTGAGACTGCAGCTGGTGTTGTGCCGTCATGAGATACACGGTACCTGTGCTCACTTTGGCAGGCGAGGCCCTGGCCACCAAGCAGTTCAGACTAGGATAATGGGACAACAGAGACGCTTGCAACACTTAGCCCAGAACACTTCCATCGCTCTTTCTACCCCAAAGTATTTGTTATGTTTTATGCAAACAACACTTGTTTGCTGTGTTTCGGTCTATGCAGTGGGGAAGAGAGTCTACGGTTCGGTCTATGCAGTGGGGAGTCAAAGAGAAGGGTTCAAGCCCCCAAGTTCACTACCTGTAAGTTACATGACTTGGAGAGCTTAGGGCAACATCCTGAGCCTGCCTTCCCTACCTGCTTCCCAAGTTGGTAGGAATTAAGTAAGGTGATATACACGAAAGCTCTTTGCAGAAAATAAAGCATATAAGAGACCAGAGCATTGTTATCACAGTCCAGATCCTCAGTCAGTCAGTCAGTCAATAAACAGTCAAGAGATATTTACGGAGCCCACAATGTGCCAGGCTCTGGCACACAGCAGGAAATAGCAGAATAAAATCACATCCCATGGGGAGCTTATATTCCGGTAGAAGAACAGAAAAATCAAAGAGGAGGATAAATAAAATGTATAGTCTGCCCAATGGTGATAAGTGATTTAGAGAACAATAAAAAGAGGCAGAGGCAATGTTGGGGGAGGGGATTACGAGGTGAGGAAGGGCAGCCCCAGAAGGCCTCGCTGAGAAGGTACATTTAACCAAGACCTAATGGAAGGGAGGCAGTCCGCCTTGGTGTCCCATGTTCAAACCATGTTCAGAACATGTTCAGACCAGTTCTAGACCTGTTTGGTCTTTATTCATCTGTGATCCAGAATGCTTGCGGAATTCTCCTTACATTCACCCTCTTGTATCACTTTTGGGGTATTAGCTGAATATCGTCTGTGCTATGGTAACTCACACAAAGGCACACACCCAAGCCATGTGAACAGCCTCTTTGAAACACTGTGTTTACAGAGGCATCTGGGACAGCATCCGGTTGTTCAATGAATTCCTCTTATGCCAACGCCAGAATCCACAGACTTCCCTGCCTGGTGTAGGGATGGCAGCCACACACAGCACTCTAGACTAGAGACAGACTCCATGTCCTCCTTGCTTTTATTGTTAACATTATTGTTTTCATTCTATAATTAGCTCCCATTTGCTGAGCATCTACGATGGGCTTAGCGTTTTGCAGACGTAATGAGAAGAGGAACAATTATTGTTTACAAAAGAAATAACTACAGCCTCCCACATTGCAGACGAGGGACAGGATTCGTATATCTAAGCGGGTTTTTATTTTCACAAAGGTGGACACCAGAGCCTACTGTGAAATGGAAGTATTAAACATGCTCCATAATCAAGTAGAAGAATGTCTCTGTTCTTCGGTGGCAAATTTGAAGACTGGGGTTCGGGGGGCCCGGAAGTATGAGGATCTAAGAGCAGGTGGAAGCGTCTGCGGGAACAGCCCCAAGAGGAGAAGTGCTGCCAGAGCATTCCCTGGGGCCAGAATGGGCAGAGAGCTTAAGAACAACAAAAATTAACATTTCCCTTTAAACATAGTTTCTATTCCATGCCATAGCTCTCTTCGATTATCCAGACCCTCGGTAAAATCTGTTGAGTACAACAACTTTGTAGGATTGTCCTCAGGGAGTGAAGGAGGCTAGAATTAGATCTGCAACAGGAGCTGCAGGAAACAAAATGTCAAACAAGGTCCCAGCAGAAGCCAGAGTTGAAAAGAAGAGACAACCAAGCAAATGTGAGCCCCGAGCAGCCCCACCCGCCAGGGGACCCTTGGTGGCTCAAGTCATTTCATGTTTACCTTTAAATGTAAGGTAGGTCCCAGATAACTGGAGGCTGCGAGGACCAGAAGACCTCATCGCACTACTCCAGGGGGCACATTACAGTTTGTGCGAGAGGGCAGCCCTGCTGGGGACACTCAAATTACACATACGTCATCTCATTTAATCTTTACAACGCTCCTGGGTAAAAGGCATTGTTATCTTTGTCGTACAGATAAGGAAACTGAGAATCCAAGAATAGTTGTGCATCCAAGTTATTATGTGTCTGTTCGTTAGGAGGAATCAGTGCTGAGACTCAGTTCATCCCAACCCCGGATCCGGTCTAATTCCATCTATCACCCGTTTCCGTGGAGCTGTGAATGACAGGGTGCCCACCAGAAGTGCTTCACTACCTTTTTAGAACTACACTTCTCCACCTCAATTCAGGCAGCAAGAACCCACAGAAACTTAAAAGGACCCCCCCAAATCCAGTAATTCTGAAATTCTCCTTAGTTTACAAGAATGCATGCAAATATATGCATACAGACCTGAATAAAAAACAGGCAAAGTTAGGCAGGAGTGTGGAGCAGTTAACAAGTGAAGGGAAATCGTGGCACGTGAAATACCCTGCTTGCTTCTGCCTTATTCCCAAATCTAAACACAATTCCATTTTAAATACATAATGCAGTTTCCTAAGACAACTCCAAAACATCAGTGTAGTCTCCTGTTTCCCTTTCCCCTACGAAAGCTACAAATGCAATCAATTTAAAATATCACCAAGTTGTAGACTGACTGTAGCCAATCAACTCTCGGCACCAGAGGAGTCCTGGAAGCAAGTAAAGCCTTATTTCCCTGGAGCCCTTCCGCCTTCTCCATTATTTTCTTCTCTCACCAATAACATCCTCAATATCTTCCATTCCACTCCCAGTGAGAGCATCCAGCCCTGGGCACCACGATACTAGCCCTCTCGGCATTTTCATTTTCATATTTATCTCTTTATTTTTTTTATCAGCTGAATTTAAGATTCAGAGTTTATGTCTTCATTTCCATTCAGTCCTTAGACCCTCTCTATGTGATTCAAACTTCAATCAGGACAAACATCGTTTTGTTTCTTTGATGCTGTGAGTCCGGTGGAAATCAAGTGGCTACAGAAAAGTGTTCTATGGTTTGTCACTCCAGTCAACCAATGAAGAATTTAGGCTTGTGACAAGTTAATTCGTTAAGATAAATCAAATCTCCCCATGTTCCAGAGTACTCACTCTGATGGACTCCCTGTAACTGGTTCGGGAGAAGCTTGTCCAGGCTTCAGTCATGATCTAAAAGACTCTTCATCAAGGAAAGACAGAGGATTCTATTAGTGGTAACTGAGAAGGGGGACACATCCTTCTCTTTCCTACACCAACTCACGGTTATTCTTAAACCACCTGAATAAAAGTACCAGATCTTCTGTAAGCCCGAATGCCTATTCTCTGGGGAAAATCTGATTTTGATAGTTCAGGTTTCCCCAATTAAAATTTGTAACATAAAAATAAGGAAGTAAATAAGAGGAGGGGAAAAGGAAGTTTTTCTTTCTTCCTTTCAGACAATGTTGTTGACAATCTAGCTATTTCTCTGCTGTAATAATCCAAGTCATGAAGTTCCTAACCCACACCATGGTGACATTTCTATAGGGAACCCTCACCTTGATCACCTGCACAAATCTTTCTATTTTAGTGCAAGTTGACAGAGAAATCATTGTACCCCTTCTTTAAAGAAGCTCTGTAATGAAAGATACAAGAAGCACTTTGGAGGCTCAGAGAGTTCCCGTCTCCAAACTTTACTGGCCCCTCTCTTCTGTGAAGTGCGATAATCCCGGAGATAATCAGAACACATGGGGAGTGGATCTGTTAGAAACCAAACTGCTTAAGGCAAAAAGGAAACATATCAGTTCACGACAGTAAAAAGCCTAGGGCAGCTGTAGACCAGTAAGGCTGGATCCAGGTGTTCCGACCCTGTCTCAGAAAGCTGCCTCTCTCTAATCCCATCTCGCCACTGCATGGTGAGAAGGCTGCCAGCAGCTCCACATCCATTTTCCATCATCTCATAAAGGCTGCTGGAAAGAGGGTCTCTTCCCAGAAGTTCCAAAGAAAATCTTAGGTTTGTGTGTCATTGCATGGCCTGAGATCGCTGGACCTGTGCCCACCCAGGAGCTGACAGTGAGTTATAGACTGAACCACATACACCGTGAATCATGGAGAAATGTTCCCAAATGTAATGGGGCTGTTTTTACCAAAAATTATGTGAACAGGTACTGGGCAGACACAGACATGAATGAAGGTGGACAATCGGCCAACCAATAGGCATGGGTTCGTTTCCAGCTGACGACAGAATTTGTCAAATTTCCTTTCCCATGCTTGGTGTTTTAGAGGCGCTGCAGAACCAGATGGCTAAAGAGAGGAAGGAAAGAGTGTACGCTACCCAGCTAGGATAGAAAAGAATGAACATCCTTGCTGAGGAGCACAGGTGCATACCCAGCCCCCAAAGCCCACCAGCCCACCCTCGCTCACCCTGAGGCTGCCGGCAGGGCTTTTTTGTTGTTGTTGCTACTTTCCTTTCCCTTCCAAGTTGTCCTTCATAATCATCTCAATCTAACCTTCTTTTAAAGTTAATCACCTCTTTATTGATGACTACAGGTAAGTTCAGCTTTACCAATAATTAATAGAATTTTAAATTCAGAACTATAGGACAATAAACATCTGAAACCAGTCACGTCAAAATAAAATCTTACATACAGCAGTACCAGAGGAAGGGTCAAGGAGTAATGTAATAAGCCAGATTACTAAGCATATAAAATCAGTTGTTGTATCTCCTTCAAGATGACTTTAGGCCCCACATTCCCTGGGGGATGGCCCCAATGGCCCCCATTGTGTTGAATAAAAAAGAATCAAAAGATGCATTTCCTGCCTTTAAGGACAGCAATCAGATACTTGTTGAATGGTTATTAAGGAGTCCACAGCCTAACTGATGGAAAATAGAGTTGGCAAGGGCAATTATGATGAAGATTCTAGATGCCGTAGGCAGTTAAAGAAGGAAGAGATATCACAGGGATGCTGAAAGTGATTCAGGAAAGTCTGTCTCACTATATGGGATGAATGTCAGTGTTATTAGCTGTATCTGATAGGATTATCTCACTACAATCTATTGAAATCCACACTGCTAGCCTAACCAAAGAGGGGATTTATTGAAAAGCTATAGTGTGACCCACGGAATTGAAAAACTAGCTAAAGAATGGATGCAGAAGGGGCAGGAATAAAGGTCTCTCCAAGGATCAAGGCAGTGGCAGCAAATTGATATCCTGACAGGGCACAGCTTAGATAAGTCAGGAGTTTAAGACCAGCCTGAGCAAGAGCAAGACCCTGTCTCTACCACAAATAGAAAAATTAGCCAGGCGTGGTGGTGCGTGCCTGTAGTCCCAGCTGCTTGGGAGGCTGAGGCAGAAGGATTGCTTGAGCCCAGGAGTTTGAGGTTGCTGTGAGCTATGATGGTGCCACTGCACTCTAGCCTGGGTGACAGAGTGAGACTCTGTCTAAAAAAAAAAAAAAAAAAATTTCTACTGCTTTTCCATCCAGAGATCACTCTGCTTGAGTTTAGCGTCCCAGGGGAGAAAATAATTGGGTCAGGTTGGGTCAATTGGCTGTAGCGGGTGGTAGTGTGGGGTTGGGGAGAGATACCTCGATTAAGTGTCCAACCAAAGCTGCATCCAATGTGAGGAAAGTAATTCCAATGACATCAGGGTAATATTATTTGAAGAAAAGGGCAATGGTGCTCAGTAGGAAAGAGAAAGAGAAGGAAGGAAGGAAGGAAGGAAGGAAGGAAGAAGAGAGAAAGGAAGTGAGAGGGGGGAAAAGGGAGGAAGGGAAGAAGGGAAGAAGAGGGAGGGGGGAGGGAGGGAAGTAAGTCGCTTAACCTCTCTATACCCTAGATTTCTTTCTATAGAATGAAATAATTATTGCATCTACTTCCTAGAACATAGTAAATGCTCAATAATTTTAGGCATTTATCCCATATGGGAAGCCACAGAAGGAATACTCATCAAAAAAAAAAAAAAAAATAGGAAACCATGTTCTCCTCTGAGATAATTGCTAAATTCTCTGCTATTGACTTAACTTACTGAAAATCATCAAATGATTAATCATCCAAGATAAACAGTGAGCAATAGAGATACATAGTGCAGTGTGCCCTCAAACTGGAAAAACTCAGGAGCATCAAGGCATATAAGGAACATGAGTTGCCAGGGAGTTGTCTACCCATGAAAGTGGAGTAGTTATTTGGTTTCAGCAAGCACGTTCACACACTGGTAACTGCTTAGTCCAGGTAGGAGGCCCTAGATGATGGACATCCCAGATACAACCAAAGAATAGGTGCACATGGAATCCCCCGCCTCATTGCACTGCCTCATTGCATGTGCCTGCTCTGCTGCACCCACACAAGTTTCCCAAGTATGTTGCACTTGGCTTTTGCCTAAGTCTACCAGAACCATGGTACTCAGCATCCCACACTGCCTGGCAAGCCCTTTTGCACAGCCAAGCTAAAGGAAACCTCCAACAGAGTCGAGGTGTTATCAGAGTTGAACCAGCCCTCAATTTGCTCTGTTGTTAGGTCCCAATTACGCACAGCCCAGAGTCAATAATAACTGTGTGGGCAGGAGGAATATTTCAGGTAAGAACCTTAAATTACACATAACCTCCAATGAAGCAAGCTGACCTTCTAGAACAATGTTCCTGTGCAGGTACGTCAGCTGCCCGGACTGTCAACTGGCCAGTCTGTCCTACACACAAAGGCATGCATGTACATGATATGCATCTGATGAGCATTTTCCAGCAAGTGCATTATTGAAAAATGGAGATTTGGGTTGAGGTGAAAGGGGAGGCATCCCCTCAGCCCGCTATGTTTCCATTACTAGTATCAGCTACCCTGTTCCATCCTAAAGGGGAACTGCTCTCTTCCCCAACATCATGTCATTTTTATTATGCCAGCAAATGATAAGGCAAAAACCCATCATCACAAAACAGCCTGTGGAAAAACCAATGAACAATATGAAGTTGAAAATGAAGAAGAAAGTCTTGCATTTCCTTTCACCCATAGGGGAAAAAATGATGACAGCACAGGCAAGCCCCCTCACCACTCAGCGGCCCATCTTACTTTAGAATATACAGCACGCAGACCGAACAGGAAGATTTCCGCTATGCACAACAATTGTTCCATTTTCTGTATTTCATAACCTGCAATTTTGAAGCCAGGCTTGGTACACATGCTTGTAAAATAGTCATATCAGATAAAAGCAGAGGGATGCTAAACTATTGGAAAATAAATCAAATTCTCAGCAAGCCGTTATATCCATCATGTTGCAGCAAGCGCACGTATAGTTTAAGCTCTGCGCACACAGTCTATCCATTGTAATGATTCGGGGTCAGGATCCTGCCACATGCATTTAGCATTCACTAAGAAGTAAAGCCAGGAGTATAGCAGAGAAGAGTGCGGAGCTACAGCTTTTCGTCCTGGAAGTTGTCCTCAATGCAATTGTTTGAGTACAGCCATTGTACCTAAGCAGCAAGGCAGAGAAGAATTACCACGTGCATAGAACTTTAGCATTTACAAGGTGCTTGCATGAGCAGCAGATTATCTCACTTGATCCTCAAAAGAACCTCCGGAACACCAATGGGAAAAAGCACTCACATGTTACAGCAGCAAAAAGACATTAGGAGACATCTGCAAAATGGTGAGGAAAAAAAATCTGAAAACCCATCCACACCCACCCCCTTTCAAAACTGGGATGCGGGTGATAGAGTAACGTATTTCAGCAACGTCTTGCCCTAGCCCCAACGTATTCACATTTAACTACAACAAATATCCATGTCTTTGATTTTTGTCTTTTAATAAACATATGAGGCTAGTTTATTACATAATCACACACTAAAACTTATAAATACCATGAAACAAAAGAACTGCACATTACACTATATACTATCATGGAGGATTAAAAAATATTTCATGATGTTCTAATGTAAAAAGTAGAAAAATTTAAAAGCCATGTGTTTTACTTGAAAAAAAACACATAAAGCTTCAAATTCCGAGTCTGAATATCACAATAAAGCTAGAATTGTTCACGAGGCTACATAACAGCCTTAACCTTGTCTATGCAAGACTCTCCCAGAAATGCACGCCCAGCCGTGAACCTCCAGTCCCTCTCAGAGGAAACTCTTCCTCACTCTTTCTTCCCTGCTTGCCAAGACCCCAAATTTGTTCACCTGAATCATTTTCTCTCTCCTGCTTCCAACTTCATAGTACTTACCCTTCCCCTTTACCATTTAATGAAAACTCAACCCTGGAGCTATGCTACAAACCACATCTTTCACCTCTGGAGAGGATCACAGGATTCCATAACTTGGCCCTTGCTCTCGTCAGCTCGGGATGCTACAACAAAACATCATAGACTGGATGGCTTAAACAAAAGACATTGGTTTCTCACAATTCTGGAGGCCAGAAGTCTGCGATTGAGGTGCCAGCAGGGTCGCGTTCCTGGTGAGGGCTCTCTTCCTAGCTAGCGCACGGCTGCCCTCTCCCTGGATCCTCACAGGGCAGAGAGAGAGCGCTCTCTGGTGTCTCTTCCTTTTCTTACAGGGTCACTAATCGCATCATGGGAGCTCCATCCTCACGGCCTCCTCTCCAGCTACCATCGCGTTGGGGTTAGGGCTTCAACATACGCGCTTTGGGAGGACAGAATTCAGTCCTTAGCAGCTCCCTTTCCAATTCCTGGCGCACATCCTCTACAGAACCTTCAGTGCTAGACAACAATTCTTTTACTCATTCCTGTCATACCTCCTGTTTTAGATTTACATGCAAAGCCAAACAACGGCCCTGGTTGTAGCTAAGTTTATATAAGTATAATGCTACTAAGATACTTATATAAAAGAATAGAAAATCAAAAGCCAATATATTAAAGAACCCATACAACAAACTCTTTTGATGATCTGGAAAACCCCTTCAAGACCTCCCCCAAAGTTCTAAAAATTCTCCTCTAATTAAAGTTGTTTTTCCCAATATCTAGCATTTAGATATAAATAAATATTGGTTTCTTGTTCGGTCTTCACATTTTTAGTCTTCTTTGCTATTTTAGCAACTGTTTTTCTTTCTACTTTTCAATACAAATGTACAATATTTCAGGTACCTCATGGATGAAAAGAGTTGTGTGGAAATCTAACCAAATTCATAGTATTTCTTTGGGAAAAGTGCTTTCTGAGTTTCAAATAAGCAATTTTTTAAATAAACTTATAGGAAATAAATAATCTGTAAATTGGGGACTATCCTGTAGAAAGTATCACATTTGCCAACATAATATTTACTACTTGAGGTAATATGATTAAATTTAGAAAGCATTTCCAAATTTAATAAAGTTGAGGGAAATATGCACAAGGATCAGATGATAGCGAATTGCAATGTATAATTGTTGATTCTGCACGAAAGTGGAAAACTTTGCTGTAATGCCAGGTTTCCAAATACGAATTGCAGAATAAACCTGTTCAACATGCTAGAAACATTGACACTGGGTAGCTGGGACTACAGGCACGTGCCACCATGCCCGGCTAATTTTTTCTATTTTTAGCACAGATGGGGTCTGCTTGAGGACCCCCAGTTCTCAGTCTGAAACTATAAGACTATTACAAGGAATGCCATTCTCTTGCAGACCTGAGCTAGCCAAGAAAAGTCAGTGGCTCACCTGTCACATTAAAACATTAAGGGACAAATCAGGTCCTGCTGAAGAGTCTATTCAAATAAATACATTACTGCTTCCTATACCCTACCCCTTCCAACCCCACCTGAGAAACTACTAGCAGATATAAAGTCATCTTGGAAGGGGGTGCCCAGCACTAATTAACAAATGATGCCTGATCACCACTCATCAAGTCTTCTATTTCTACAGGTTTCAACTCCAGTCCTTAGAAAGAAGCAGAGTGAGGAATGAGTACCATGAACTGAGTCTTTCAGGATCCTGATAAATTTTTATCCCCCACTTTGAAATCATCTTGCCCAAAGCCTCCTGTGTAAGTCAATCAAGACAACTGAACTGAGAGAGAGACAATTGAAAGAAAAAGCTTGAGATGCAAAACGAGCAGTAGATGCCCAAACCCTTCCAGCCGCTCCATCACTTGAAAGCATTGCCCCCCAACCCGGCCCCCAGCCCCGGCCAGCACCCTCCTACCTTCCTGGAGCAAAGCGCTTTTTATCCATTAGTTTGGAGATTGAGAATCACTTGCCATTGCCCTTTTTAAAACGACTTTTACAAGTTAGTAAATTAATAACATTAACAGGTTAATTTATACAGTGACTTTAGTCTCATGCGTTCCAGGATTATATAATAAGTCTTTGAATTTTAGAAATTAAGAATTACTGAATTTCTCCTTTTTGTGATTTTTTTTATTCGCATATGAAGTATTTTGCCTACACACTTTAAAATATGCCATATTAATTACGTCAAATGCTATGGTAAATATCCGTAATGGAAGGAAAAATCGGTTCTCAAAGAAATTGGGCCCGAAATTTCATAAAGACTTCATAAATACATGTCGAATGAATAAAGTGATATTTAGTGAGTATGAATTTGTGCTAACCCTAATGCTACATCCATGCACATTATTATCTCATGGGTTAGGTGCTGTCTTTATTTTATGAATGAAGACAAGAGTGACTTGCACCAGGTGACAGAGCTGATAAGTGACTCAAGGAGACGGTGTGTGTGGCTGGGAGGTCAGCTCAGGACCGGCGTCCAGGAGCACAGGTTCCAGCTCTGGCCATGCCACCAGCTTTCTGTGACCTCGAGTATGATTCTTGATTTTTTTTATCCTTAGTTTCCTTATCTAAGATTCTCCTCCGGTTCTAAAATTCTATAATTCTATAAATTTATGCCATCTTGCACCTGCATTTCAGTTAAAGATCCTTTCAGACAAGTGGCTGGATGAAATCCTCCCAGATGTGGTGAAAACCACGCAGTTCTTCTATCGTGCAACACTCTCGTATTAGTCATGCCTTGAGTGCACCACCTCGATTTCCTAATCCATGCAAGTGCTTAATTTGTTGTATGTAATTTGTTCTCTTTCAAGTTAATATCCCTGTATTATAAAAATCAATAAACACACATTGAAAATAATTACAAAGATATAAACCTCTTACTTTGCAAAAATACGTTGTAATGCATGCATTTTTCTACTCAGCAACATTTACTATGTGTTAAAAATGATGCTCTATGCAATCTTAGGCAGAAGAAAACGTTTCCTGGGGAAATTTCAAACATCTACATGAAAAAAGAGAATACACATAATCAACATAACGATCTCAAGAATGGAATCAACAGAAATAAAATCACCTCCTTCAGTTCTTCTGGGAAAATAGCTAGTTAAAGATAAAATCAATGCTAGCAAGAGGGGTGGCTTCGTTAGCTGGCATCAACCTACTGCTGTTCAGTGGGTGCATTTGTTTATGGCTTTGCGACTAAAGCACAGCAGGATCAATAAAGTTGTTTGGGGGCCTTGGATGTGCTACTCTGTAGAACTGCTAGTGCCAAGGCAGGGTGGGCTGGTAAGGCAGGTAGTTTGGCGATACAGGCCCACGTGTTTGGAGCTTGTCTCACAGGCTCTGACTGTGGCTCCTAAGGAGGCCTTAAAGCAAGACTCCAGCAGTTTACAAAATGTGCTTCATGAGACACTCATTTGAGTCAATTAAATTTGAAAAATATTGCATCTCTATCCTCTTTTTGAAGAGTCACAAAGCATCTGAGCGGAGTAAAATCTCTAAGGAGCCTTTGTAGAGACATATGCTTAAATTGGCTTAGATCACATTCTCCAAATCCATTTGTCCATAGAATTCCCCTATCCCAGTACCTATTCACACCTCACAAAGTATCCCAGGAAACATATTCTCTTCAGCCACTGCTAGGACTACTGATTGCATGACATGAAGACTGAACAAGAGGAAGGGGAAGATGGACTACTATTCACGGATCACTTACACGGGGCCTGGATCTGCTCTCTGGCTTTGGACACTTAATTTCATTTAATTCCCACGACAATTCTGTGAAATAATATCTTATTATCTCCATTTGATAGTTAAATGAACCGAAAATACATGTGAAATTGACTGGGAAATATGCTCACAATTGAGTGGAAAAAATCAGATTATAAATATATATTTATAAATATATGTATATATCTTTTATATGCAGCCTAAAGATTGTTAACTAGCAGCATATAAGGCTTTTTCTTATTAACTAAAAACACTGATTGCTAACATTTAAAACTGAGGTGGTTTCAAATTTAAGAAAAAATCGGAAGCTTTAGCAATGAGGCACCACTGCTTGTGGGTCCCCTTCTGCTAACACTAAGTAGTAGCTTCCTCTTTAGGTGAGGCCTGCAGTCTCCACTTTCCCAAATCCCGTCTGGCTGGCTTGACTCACACATGCCAGGTGTCTGGTCCGTGCAAACATTCAGGTGTGTGATGTCTCGTCTAAAAGGAGACATTCCAAAATGTTCTAAAAATAGCACTGTGGTTTGGTCCTAGGTTAGAGCACATTAGAACAGCTCCTGCCTTGACAGAGCTCAGACTCTAGCAGAAAATACAAGCAATTCAACAAGCAATTTCATAACTGCTTGGAATATATTATGTTGGAAAGTATTAAAATGAGAAAATGAAGGGATAACTTGGGTGTTCAGGATAGGAGCACACAGAGGAAGTGATTTTTGAGCAGAGACTTGAAGAGTGAATAGGAGTAGTCTGGGAAAACAGAGAGGGGATAAAGAGTACCATAGGAGTGAAGCATATTATAGGCAGACCCCACAAATGAACACTCATTTAGCACTGTTAGAGAGAGCCATAAATGCAGCCTCTACAAGCTCACGATCATTTGGGGAGACAGTTCATCAGGAGGAGGGCACACAACGTTGACAACTAGCGTGGGGGCTAATAATCTGAACTGGGTACTGAGGCAAGGAGGTTGTCTCCTAGCATCTTCTGCCTTCTTCTCCATTAAGAAGGCTGAGAAAACAAGATAATATGATAAATTACAGCTGGTTATGCCCAAACGCTGTGCAGATTCCAGTCCCCATCACGCACAGGGTCCGGCCGAGGAAGTGCGAGCGCCCAAGGCTTACACCCACAGGGAGCCCACGATCTAAGCTTGTGCTCGGTGAGCATACGTGTGGGAGGTCACAGGGCCTGGGAACAGAGGTAGGCCAGGAGGTTTGCAATGTCAGCAGGTGATGCAACTGTCCCAACACAGCTCCTGAGCAGTTGGATCCTCTGATCTTTCAGTCACATCAGGACTTATCTTCCAACCAAAAAGAAGATTTGGATCTTTTGGGTTTATGACCACTTAAAATGTTGCTGGAAATATGCCTGCCAATTTGTGTTATTTTCTCATCTAATCTAATTTAATCACAAAATAGGTAAATAGGTAGAAATCGGTATTCCATGTTATAAAAGAGGTAAGAATCAGTGTTTGCACATCTTACTGACTGTTCCATAGCAGTAGTAAGTGGAGGAAACTTGAACTCAGGCATTTCAACCCCAAAGTCCACATCCTGAGTCAGGGTTTTGCAAACTGTAGATAAAGACCAATTACTTGGTCATAACATCCACTGAGTGGCCTACAATATAAAATTTTTTAAGTGAAATAAATAAGGTAGCATAAAGTATCATGCTTCACATATAGTAACACTAAGTGCAAATGATCCTTGAACAATACAGGTTTGATCTTTGCGAGTCCACTTATATGTGGATTTTTTTAAATAAATGTATTGGAAAATTTTTGGAAATTTGCAACAATTTGAAAAAACTCACAGACCAACCACATAGCCTAGAAATACTGAAAAAATTAAGAAAAAGTTAAATATGCCATGAATGCATAAAATACATGTAGATATTAGCATATTTTATCATTTACTATCATAAAATATATACAAATCTATAATATCATAAAAAGTTAGAATTTATCAAAACTTAACGAACACAGACACTTACAGACCACACATAGCACAACTCATAGTGAAGAGAAATGTAAACAAACCTAAAGATGCAATATTAAATAACTGCATAATATTAACTGTAATACACACTACTATTGTAATAATTTTGTAACCACTTCCAGTTGCTATAGTGGTGAGCTCAAGTGTTGCAAGTATCCTTTCAAAATGCTGTGTGATGCTAATCATCTATGCGTGAGCAGTTCCTCCAGTAAACTGCATATCAAGCAAAAGTAATCTCTAACAGTTCTCACATATTTTTCATCATGTTTAGTGCTATACCGTAAACCTTGAATAACACGATGGGATCCATACAAAGTGCCACTAGTGATGCTGGATGTGCTCCCAAGAAGCAGAGAAAACTCATGGCATTACAAGTTATGGTGAAAAAGTTGAGTTGCTTGATATGTACCACAGACTGAGGTCTGCAGCTGCAATTGCCCGCCATTTCAAAATAAATAAATCCAGCGTAAGGACCATTGTAACAAAAGAAAATGAAATTCATGCAATTCACAGCAGCTACACCAGCAGGTGCGAAAACCTTGAGCATTTTGCAAAATACCTTTTTATCTCATATTGAAAATGCAGCTTTTATATGCATGTAAGGATTCCTGCAAGAAAGGCATACCTATAAGCTAATATGATTAAAGAAAAAGTAAAGTCATTATATGACAACTTAAAGCAAAAGAAAGGTGAAGGATCCAGAACTGGAGAATTTAATGCCAGCAAAGGATAGTTTGATAATTTTAGAAAGAGCTTTGGCATAAAAAATACCAATATAACTGGATAAGCAGCTTCTGCTAACCAAGAGGCAGCACACTAGTTCCCAGACACCACTAAGAAAGTCATGGAAGAGAAAGGATATCTGCTTGAACATGTTTTTAATGCAGGCAAAAGTGGAAAAAAAAATGCCACAAAGGACATTTATTAGTAAGGAAGAGAAGCAAGCACCAGGATTTAAGGCAGGAAGAGAGAAGCAAACTCTACTGTTTTGTACAAATGTAGTTGGGTTTATGATCAGGACTGCCCTTACATATAAAGCTGCTAATCCCCAAGCCTTGAAGGGAAGAGACAAACACCAGCTGCCAGTCTTTTGAATGTACAAAAAGAAGGCCCGGACAATAAGAACTCTTTTTCTGGATTAGTTCCATCTGTGCTTTGTCCCTGAAGCCAGGAAGTATATTGCCAGTAAGAAACTGCCTTTTACAGTTCTTTTGATACTGGACAATACCCCTGGCCACCTAGAACTCCACGAATTTAACAACAAAGCTGTAAAAGTGGTCCACTTGCCCCCAAACACAACATCTCTAAATCAGCCTCTAGATCAGGAGGTCATAAGAACCTTTAAGGCTCATTATACATGTTACTCTATGGAAAGAATTATGAGTGCTATAGAAGAGAACCCTGATAAAGAGGACATAATAAAAGTCTGGAAGAAGTACACCATTAAAGATGAGGTGGGAGGATAACTTGAGACCAGGAGTACAAGACCAGGCTGGGCAGCATAGCAAGACCCCATTTCTTTAAAAAAATTAAGTTTAGGGCCAGGCACGGTGGCTCACGCCTGTAATCCTAGCACTCTGGGAGGCCGAGGCAGGTGGATCACTCAAGGTCAGGAGTTTGAGACCAGCCTGAGCAAGAGCGAGACCCCATCTCTACTAAAAATAGAAACAAATTAATCAGACAACTAAAAATATATACAAAAAATTAGCCGGGCATGGTGGCACATGCCTGTAGTCCCAGCTACTTGGGAGGCTGAGGCAGAAGGATTGCTTCAGTCCAGGAGTTTGAGGTTGCTGTGAGCTAGGCTGACGCCACGGCACTCACTCTAGCCCGGGCAACAAAAGCGAGACTCTGTCTCAAAAAAAAAAAAAAAATTAAGTTTAAATTAAAAAAAATTAAAAACCAGATGCTATAGCACACACCTGTAGCCCCAGCTACTTGGGAGACTAAGGCGGGAGAATCACTTGAATCCAAGAGTATGTGACCAGCCTGGGCAATATAGCCAGACCTCATCTCAAAAAAAAAAGAAGCAGCAGCAGAAGAAGAAGAAAAAGCAGCAGCCATCAGTGTTGTAGAAAAAGCCACGAAAGCCATCAAGCCCATAACAATAAATTCCTGCTGGAGAAAACAGTCCAGATGTTGTGCATGACTTCACAGGACTTATGACAGAGCCAGTCAAGGACATCATGAAAGAGATTGTGGATATGACAAAAAAAAGTGGAGGATGAAGGGTTTCAAGATATGAATCTTGGAGAAATTCAAGAGCTAATAATAGACACCACATCGGAGGAATTAACAGAAGACGACTTGATGGAGATGAGAGCTTGTGAACTAGGACGACGATGAGGAAGACACAGAGGAAGCAGTGCCAGGAAGCACATCAACTTTAGACCATCTGGCAGAAGATTCTGATTTTTCAAGACTGCTTTGACTTCTTTTATGCCATGGACCCTTCTATGATACAGGTACTGAAACTAAAGCAAACAGTGGAAGGATTGGTACCACATAGAAACACTTTTTGAGACACGAGAAAGCAAAAATGTTAGACAGAAATGATTAAGTGCGCCTGCTTCTCCTGCCTCCCCTTCCACCTCCGCCTCCTCTTCTGCCTCTACCGCCCGAGACAGCAAGGCCAACTCTTCCTCGTCTTCCTCCACCCACTCAACATAATGGCAACGAGGATGAAGACCTTTATGATCACTCACTTCCACTTAATGAATAGTAAATATATATATTCTCTTCCTTATGATTTTCTTAATAACATTTTCTCCTCTTGCTTAAAGAATAGATATATAATACATATAACATAAAATATGTGTTATTGATTGTTTCTGTTACTGGTAAGGCTATCAGTAGGCTATTAGTACTTAAGTTTTGGTGAAGTCAAAAGTTATAGTCAGGCCAGGAGCGGTGGCTCATGCCTATGATCCTGGCACTCTGGGAGGCCAAGGCGGGAGGATCACATAAGGTCAAGAGTTCAAGACCAGCCTGAGCAAAAGCAAGACTCTGTCTCTACAAAAAGTAGAAAAACTTAGCTGGGCATGGTGGCACACACCTATAGCCCCAGCTTCATCAGGGAGCTGAGGCAGGAGGATCCCTTGAGCCCAGGTGTGGGAGGTTGCCATGAGCTATGGATGATGCCACTGCACTCTACCCAGCGGGGTCAGAGAGAGACTGTCTCAAAAAAAAAAAAAAGTTATGGTAGGATTTTTCACCATGAAGGGTGTCAGCACCTCTAACCCTCACATTGTTCAAGGGTCACTTGTATTGAGTCATAAAGGTTTTGTTTCTAATTTATATGTCTACCAGGTCCCAATGTAAAATTATTTCTTACTATGTGTTACGGTTAAAAGAGTTTGAAAGCCATCATTCTAAGATCTTATAAAGGTACATTAAAAAAGCAAGTCCTATTTGTTTTATATTTAGTAACTGGCCGTATTTTAAATAATAAAATTATCCAAAATCAGGTCTGCCCTGAAAAAATCAGTGAATTTATGATCACTATGAAGAGGAGGATACTGAAGATATGGATTTAGGAATTACATTAATCCAAATAGTAGGCTGTGCTACAGTAACGAGCACCTAGCTTAAAATCACAAAGATTCGTTCCGCAAAATCACTACCTGCCCAGGGTTCCGTGTCGTACTCACTCAGGGCCCCTGGCCAACGGGGGCTCTGCCTCGAAAAGCACTTTCACAATCACGGTGGTTCTGAGGAAGCCATGTGGAAAAATAACATCTCATCTCTTAAAGCCTCCACTTTGAAGTGATGTCATTTCTCAGATTTCATTAAGCAAAGCAAGCCATGTAGTCACATCTAACTTGCAAAGGATAGCAAGTACAATCCCACCATGTGTCTGGAAAGCAGAAACCCCAAAGCACTGGTTGGATTAGCACTGATGACTATCACAGGAATCACCGTCATGAAGACAATAGTTGAGGCCACAAAGATAAATGAGATCTTATCCTGTTTCCAGGGAAGAAAAATACCAAAACATGTTTTAATAATATGGTCCCTATACTCATATTTCTAAATTTCCTACCAGTTGCTTAAACTCAAAATGTCCTAAACCAAACTTATTATCCTCCCTACCAAAACGAGTTCCCTTTACTGTGTAATTTTTATTAGTATCATCTGTATTCACTCATTTGCCCAGTTGTTCACCTTGGCATCACCTTCCACTTCTCCTTAACCTTCATTGGCATAATCAGTCAATCACAGCTCCGCTCCCCAGTAAATATCTCACGAATCCATCGTTACTTCACTATTCCTACTCTTGCTGCCTTGGTGCCAACCCACGTCGTCTGTACAATTATGGCTATCTAAATAAGGCTATACTTCTTTCACAGAATTATCAAATTTGGAAATCTGTCCTTTGAGAATTGGCTTTTCTTGTGCCATATATAGTTTCTTTAATTTTGTTTTGTTTCTTTTTTGGATTTTTCAAATATCTTTTCTTGATAAGGCCCCCAGATTGGAAAAATCCAGGTATAGTGATTGAAGAGGAAGAAAATATTTAGAGAATCCTTAAGAGAAGAAAAAAACAGGGAAAGAGATGTAAGAAATGTCAGGGATCCTTATATAGCTACCTATCTCATGAGAACAGTCAGCTTTCAAAGTTCTTCTCTCCACCTCCAACTTGGACGGTTTGTAGTTTTATTTTAAAGAAAGAAGCTGATTGCTTATAGAGGATCGTTTACAGGGCTCTGGGAGTTGAAATCATGAGGCTGAGTAGAATCTCCAAGTAAGATTAATAAAGGGGAAAAAACTGTAAAGATGAGGAATAGTCCTTGGAGGGTGATGTACTGATAAGGGAAGAATAAGAAGATAGTGAAGCCAGAAACAGACAGGAAAGGAATGGAGTGGAAGGTAAGAGAAGCAGGCCAGTGTGTGCTACAAAAAGGAGGATGGGCAGAGCTAAACGCAGGTGCAGTCCAGGAGAAAGACCATCTCAAAAGCTTTTGATTTGGTTACTGGGTGGTCGTATCCTTGGAGCCAACAGTTGTAACTGGAGGATGGGGGTGTGGAATGCCAGCAGGGAGAAATAAGTGGACAGTCCCATGGTAGCAAAGGCAGTACACTATACCGAAAAGTTTGGTAGTGTGATGAGAAAGAATGGCAGCTCCACGAGGCAACAAGCTCAAAGGGAAATGTTTTCCAAGGTAATGAAGTGAGTAACATGATTGTTTTGATCAAGGAGAAAGAGAGAGAAGAGTGAGAATAAAAATGTAAGAGAGAAAGGGAATACTAATGGGAAAAGATTCATTTCCTCTGGTCTAGACATTTTCCCTAACCATACATAACTCATTGGTTTAAGAGCCACTTAGGATGGGTAAAATAGTATTTTTATCACTTCATTTTTTTCTGCCGTAGCCCTTTAAATGTTCCCAGTACTTCACACAAAATTCTTTCCTATAATAACTGTAAAAGAAACTACTTTACATTAATGAGAAAGATTTCTAAGTAATATTTTTGGAAAGGTTCAAAACCTCCTCCCTCCTTCAAAAAAAACCCCTCTATTCTTTTATCGGATGTATTTTGCAATAATAATAATAGTATCTAAACTTTCTTTCATCTTTATCATGTATTAAAATCTTTGCTAATTCTTAACATAAACTTATGAGGTAGACATTATTCTGCCCATTTCATGGGTAAGAAAACTGAGACCACCAATCCATTTTTTCTTCTAGTACTTTCATAACTTTCTTTTTTTAACTTAAATCACTGATCCATTTGGAATGTATTCCACCATAATGGTTGAGGAGAAAATCTAACTTTTTTTTTCAGATATCTATACAGGTAGCCCTAAACTAATTTTTGAATAGTCCACTTGTACCATATACCATTAATAAATTGCCATATATATTTAGGCCTATTTCTGTATATACCTGGTTGTTTCCAGATTTTATATTTTGTTTTATTGATCTGTCTCTATTCATTTACTGATAACACTATTTGCATCTACTTTAAAATTTAAAATATGTTTTGTTTTGATATATGGTAATGTTTTTGATATATGGTAAAGCTTTTCTCATTTCCCTACCACCACCAACATTGTTCTTTCTAGAGTTTTGTTGGTCGTTCTTTACTTTTCATGTGAACTTTGGAATTGAATTGTCTAGTTTCAAAAACCAAATTCTTATTTTTGTTGGAATTAACTTAGAAAAATTATCACCTTTGTGATGTTAAGTATGTCTATCCATTTGGTCAAGATTTTCCAATATACTTCTTTTCTGTTTCTTAGGAGTGTTTCAAAGTTTGTTTTGTTATTTTGTTATTTTTAGCAGGTCTTTCACATTTCTTCCAGCGTGTATTCTTAGGTATTTAACATTCTGAGTTGCTACTATAAATAAGGTATTTTCTTCCATCCTATCTCCTAACTGATTATATACACAAGCTATTAATTTCTTTGTATTAATTCTTCTCACTGATTACCAAATTGTCTCATTGCAGTGTTTTTTTTAAACTAATTCTCTTGGGAATTCTAGGTAAAAGATCATATTATCTACAAATAATGTTAGTTTTATTCTCTCCTTTTCAGGTATCTGCTTTGGCTAGTACTTCCTAAATAATGTCAGATAATATTAGCAATAGTAGACATCCTTAACTTTTTTGTCTTTAAATGAATTCATCTATTGTTTGCCATTAATCTTGATTCTGGCTTTTCTACTGAGCCTGATATATTTTATCATATTAAGGAAATATTTATCTATTCCTATTTCCTTGCATACATAGATATTAATAACTGCTTTTTTAGACTATAATTTGGATCCTGGGATGGCAGCTTTAAAACATGGTTACAAATTCTTTGACACTCCTCCCCTGGAGAAGCAAGGTCTCTGCCTCCTCTCTTGAATCTCCATGGGCCTGTGGCTACTTCAACCAATAGAGCTAAAGTGATGCTGTGTGACCGCACAGGCTGGATCTAATCTGTACGTTTGTGTCCTCGAAAAATCTGTATATTGAAATCCTGACCCCCAAGGTGATGTTATTAGGAGGTGTGACCTCTGGGTGATAATTAGGTCATGAGCACAGAGCCCTCATGAATGGGACTAATGCCCTTGTAAAAGAGGCCCAAGGGAGCTAGCTAGCCCCTTCTGCCATGTGAGGACACAGCAAGAAGGCACCACCTATGAACCAGAAAGTAGGCTCTCATCAGACACCAAATCTGACGGCACCTTGATCTGGGACTTTCCTGCCTCCAGAACTGTGAGAAATAAATTTCTTCTGTTTATAGCCATCCACTTTACAGTATTTGTTATAGCAGCCTGAACAGACTAAGCTTGAAAATTGGTATCAAAAAAAACTGATATGAGTGTGCTGCCGTAACAGATACCTAAAATGTACTGGGAGGCTGGAAGAGTTTTGGGGTGTATCCTAGAAAAAGCCTACATTGCCATGAACAGCCATTAATGGCCACTCTGTGAGGGCCCAGGAATTAAAAAAGAAGAGAGCTACAGAAAAACCTCCATCTTCTTAGGGAATGTGTAAGTAATCTTGAACAGAATGTTGTCAGAAATATGGATGGTAAATGAGGACCTCAGATGGAAATGAAGAGCATGTTATTGGACAACGGAGGAAAGGTCACTGGTGTTATAAAGTGGTAAAGAATTTGTCTGAACTTTGTGTTCATGTCTTCGTGTTTTCTGGAAGGTAAAACTTGTGAGATTAATCTCCTTATCAGGTGATCATTTGGCCACACCCTTGGTGTTCTCTCACAGTACACTTTCCCATTCTTTACAATATGAATAGGCTAAGAATATTCCAAATCTTTAAGTTCTGCTTCCCTTTCGATTAATGTTGGGAAGGCAGTCTTATGTGCACAGTCTTTTGATACCCGCTTGGCCACAGAGGGATGGGTTGAGCCAGAAATACTTCCTTGCCAAGAGATAAAGTTCCCACATGGCCTCTGCCAGGGTTGTGTGGAAATATCTTTTCCTGTTTAGACTCAGTAAGTATTCCTTCATTCTACTTAAGCATGTGCATCAGTGGCCCTCAGGCCTGATCCCAACTTTCAGTATTTCAGGCTCCAGAGGGGAAGAGTTGGGGTCCTTCCTCTGTGGCACAAGAGAGGTGTGTATAGGCAAATGGCCCTGTTCTGGCTGCCAGAAGAGACCTACTGGCCATGGGGGACCAATGCACACTGTTAAAGCTGATCTTTCTCTGTCTCTTGTCTATGTAACTAAAGCATTGTTCCACCCAGTGCTTGCTTGCATTTTTCCTCAGCAACTACTATACCAAGATGCAAAGGGCAGAGGTGTTTTACAGTCCTCTCCCAGGATTGGTAACTGGTACACAGTGTTCTGCTCAACAACTAACAATCCCATATTAAATCATTTCTGTCTTCTCAAATTTTATGATAAGCAGTCAAGAGAAACCAGGCTGCTCCTTCAACACATTGATTAGATATTTTTGTAGCCAAATATTCAATTTTCCAGTGTCTTGATCTTAGACTTCCCAGCCTCCAGAACTATGAGAAATAAATTTCTGTTGTTTATTAACTACCCAGGACAAACGGAGGCAAGATGGCAGCCAGAGTGTCTCTGCAAGAAAGATAGATTCTAGATGAAAGTGAAAAAACCAAACAGGGAGACAAACATAGATCAGATGAGGGGCAGAAGAAAGGGTGCCTGAAACTAGAGGAGACTTCACAGGAAGAAGTTGCAGAGCAGAACTGGAAGGAGAAAGGCATCAGCAGGGTCTAAACCCCGAGAGGCTCAGAGACCAGTGACAAGGATAGGTGGAGTGATTAAATTTCCGCCCCCCACAACCCTGCATCTCAGACTGCTGGTGGGCTCCCAAGCTACTGGAGAGACCCACTAACACCAGCCCAGAGATGCCTGCCACCAGAGAGTGGTCAGCCTCTTGTGGACAGGGCACCAGGCTCCCACCTCCCTCAGGGAACCTTCCACCCCACAGACACAAGCTGATCAGCAGGCGCCATATTGCTTCATTCTCCCGTTCCCCTCCCCTACCCACGGCTGCCGAGAGAGACAATTTATCCGCCACCTGAAGGCATCCCACGGGGAATGGGACCTTTCCTTTTGGGGCTGTTCAGCAGACTGAGGGGTACTCGGACTGTGAGCTCCCTACCTGCCGGCCCTCCCAGGTGCCGCTTGCCTGGTGACTTCAGCATAGCTGGGCAAATCCCCAGGCAGAGAGACATAGATCCAGCTTGGGCACCCCATGGGTGACTTGAAACCAGCACTTTTCTCCCTGGCAGGGTCAGGGATTGATCTCCAGGGCCCCGGGATACAGCTCTGCAGGCCAGATCCCATACATCCAGGTCTCTATCACATGGCCCAGGGCACAGAAAGGATATTTGTGAACTAGTCTACTGAGGTGTGTGTGTCTTCAGGGGCAGATCAGAGTGGGTCCTAGCTGCAGCATTCTCAAGGGGCAACCCTCCTCCCAGGAGAGGGCCATGCTTCCAGCTCAGGCCATGATCCTGGGCAGGGAACTCCCGGCTCGCATCACAGTCAGGGGAGATCCACTGGCTTAAGGTCCTGCCTGCCGGCAGAGGCCCAGGAGAAATCACAGAATAGGGAAGGGTGGAAAGGAGCAAGGCCTGCTCCAGACTGCAGGTCTCAGACAGCCTCACCTCCACATATAGACTTTTTGGCTGAGTGGGGCCATTTCAGCCCCTCCCTGGCAGCTTTGCCCAGAAGCAGAGAACAGACCTCAGACCCCTGCTAACAGCATTTGTGGAATTTGAGGGAAGACTCACCCAACCCAGCCCCGCCCAGCCTCACATGATAAACACCCACCAGTATAAAATCACTGAAAAGATAAAGGTCAGAGCCCAGATACCATAATGGCTCAAGAGCAATAAAGTCTTACTCAACAGGAAGAATAGAAATCCACCCCACTTATAAATTCTCTCAATAAATGTGAATGGTTTGTACTCTTCACTCAGGAGACATAGGCTGGCTGAATGGATAAAAAAATACAGACAGCCAAGTATCTGCTATCTCCGAGAAACATGTTTAACCCACAAGGACTCATTCAGACTCAAGGTGAGGGGATGGAAAACAATATTCCAAGCAAATTGAAACCAAAAGAAAGCTGATGTAGCTGTTCTCATATCAGATGGCACAAACTTCAAAGCAACAAAAGTAAAAAAAGACAAAGATGGTCATTATATAATGGTAAAGGGAACAATTCAATAAGAAGACATAACAATTCTAAATATTTACTCACCTAACACAGGAGCACCCAGATTCATAAAGCAAATCCTACTTGATCCAAACAAGATGATAAACAGCAGCACTGCAATAGCCGGGGACTTCAACACTCCACTGACAGAATGTGACAGATCCTCCAAAAAGAAAATAAACAAGGAAACAATGGACTTAAAGAGAATTCTAGAATAAATGGACCTAACAGACATTTATAGAACATTCTACTCAAAAACCACTGAATATACATTCTTCTCTTCAGGTCATGGAACATTCTCTAAGATTAATCACATCTTAGGCCACAACACATGTCTCATCACCTTTTTAAAAATAGGAATTATACCATGTATCTTCTTAGACCACAGTGGAATAAAATTAGAAATCAACTCCAACAGAAACACTCATCTACACACAAATACACAAAGTCATGGAAACTAAACAACCTACTGCTGAATGATAGCTGGATCAAAGAGGAAATTAAGAGGGAAATCAAAAGATTCTTTAAACTAAATGATAAAGGGAACACAAGTCATCAAAAAAATCCGTGGAATAAAGCTAAAGCAGTCCTGAGAGGAAAATTCATAGCCCTAACTGCCTACATCCAAAACACAGAATGATTGCAAATCAACAACTTAATGAATCATCTCAAGAAACTGGAAAAGGAAGGGCAAACTAATCCCAAACCCAGCAGAAAAAAAAGAAATAGCCAAGATCAGTGCAGAACTAAATGAAATCGATAAAAAAGAATTATACAGAAGATTAATGAAATAAAAAGTTGGTTCTTTGAAAAGATAAATAAAATTGACAGGTATCTCACTGGATTACTGATTGAGCTTATTGGAGTCCTTTCTAATAAAGGTTTGTCATAAAGAAAGGACTCTAATAAGCTCCATCAGAAATGACAAAGGAGAAATCACAATTGATATCACAGAAATACAAAATATTATCTCTGAATACCATAAAAATTTCTATGCACATAAACTTGAAAATGTGGAGAAAAAGGACAAATTCTTGGAAACACACAGCCTCCTTAGGCTCAATCAGGAAGAAATAGAATTCCTGAACAGACCAATGTCAAGTATCAAAATTGAAGCAACAATAAAAAATCTTCCAACAAAAAAAAGTCCCAGACCGGATAGTTTCACACCAAATTTTATCAGACCTTCAAAGAAGAACTGTTTCCTGTACTGCAGAAATTACTCCATAACATCAAGAAGGAAGGAATCCTCCTCAATTCATTCTACAATGCCAGTATAACCTGCATATCAAAGCCAGGAAAGGACTCAACAAAAAAAAAGAAAATTACAGACCAATATCTCTTATGAATATAGATGCAAAAATTCTCAATAAAATCCTAGCAAACTGAATTCAGCTGCATTTCAAAAAAATAACCCACCACAACCAAGTAGACTTCATACTAGAGATGCAAGGAAGGTTCAACATATGCAAATCTATAAATGTAATTCACCACATAAATAGAAGCAAAAACAAAGACCATATGATCCTCTCAATAGATGCAGAAAAAGCATTTGACCAAATCCAGCAAGTTTTCATGATAAGAACACTTAACAAAATAGGTATAGATGGGATTTACCTCAAAATTATAAAAGCCACAGATGAAAAACCCACAGCCAACATCATACTGAATGGGGAAAAATTGAAAGCATCCTCATTTAGAACTGGAACCAGACAAGGTTGTCCAGTATCATCACTTCCAGTCAACATAGTGCTGGAAGTCCTATCTAGAGCACTCAGACAAGAGGAGGAAATCAAGGGTATCCAAATGAGGAAAGAAGAAGTCAAACTATCTCTCTTTACTGACAATACAATCTTATAGAAAACCCCAAAGATTCTGCCAAGAGATTACTGGAATTGATAAACAAATTTTCAGCAAAGTTTTAGGTTACAAAATTGATGTACGCAAATCAGTAGCATTCATACACATCAACAGCAGTCAAGCTGAGATTCAAATTAAAGAATCAATACTTTTTGCAATAGCAACAAAGAAAATTAAATGCCTAGGAATATATTTAACCAAGGAGGGGAAAGACCTCTACAGGGAAAACTACAAAACACTGAATAAGGAAATTGCAGAGGACATAAACCAATGGAAAAACATATCATACTCATGAATCAGCAGAATCAACATTGTTAAAATGTCTATATTACTCACACAATCCCCATTAAAATACCAATGTCATTTTTCACAGATCTAAGAAAAATAATTCTGTGCTTTGTATGGAACCAGAGAAGACCCCAAATAACCAAAGCAACCTTAAGCAATAAGAACAAATTGGGAGGCATCACTTTACCAGACCTCAAGCTATACTACAAGGCTATAGTAACCAAAACAGCATGGTACTGGCACAAAAACAGAGACATAGACCTATGGATCAGAATAGAGAACCCAGACATAAAATCATCCTCATATTGCCATCTGATCTTAACAAAGCAGGCAAAAACAAACACTGGTGAAAAGAATTCCTATTCAATAAATGGTGCTGGGAAAATTGGATAGCCACATGTAGAAGACTGAAACAGGATCTGTACCTCTAACCACTCACAAAAATTAATTCACAACAGATAACAGATTTAAACCTAAGACATGAAACTATTAGAATTCTAGAAGAAAATATTGGAAAAAGTCTTCTAGATATTGACCTAGGCAAAGCATTTATGAAGAAGACCACAAAGCCAATCACAGCAACAACAAAAATTAACAAATGGGACTTGATTAAACTAAAAAGCTTCTGCATAGCCAAGTAAACAATCAATAAAGTGAATAGACAACCTACAGAATGGGAGAAAATATTTGCATGCCATACATCCAATAAAGAGCTGATAACCAGAATCTATAAAAAACTCAAACAAAACAGCAAGAAAAAAATGAAACAACCCCACAAAAAATTGGGCAAAAGACATGAATAGAGCCTTTTCAAAAGAAGATAGACTAATGGCCAAAACATATGAAAAAATGCTCAAAGTCTCTTATCATCAGGGAAATGCAAATCAAAACCACAATGAGATATCACCTAACCCCAGTGAGAATGGCTTTTCTTAAAACAATAGATGCTGGCATGGATGTGGAGAGTAGAGAACACTTATACCCTGTTGGTGAGACTGCAAACTATTACAACCTCTTTGGAAAGTAGTATGGAGATACCTGAAAGAACTAAAAGTAGACCTGCCATTTTATCAAGTAATCCCACTCTTGGGTATTTACCCAAAGGGAAAAAAGTCATCTCATCAAAAAAACACATGCACTCAAATGTTTATTGCAGCACAATTCACAATCGCAAAGATGTGGAATCAACCCAAGTGCCCATCAGTACGAGTGGATTAATAAAATGTGGTATATGTATACTATAGAGTACTACTCAGCCATAAAAAATGGTGTACTAATATCTTTTGTAACAACCTGGATGGAGTTAGAGAGCATTCTTCTAAGCAAAGTATCGCAAGAATGGAAAAATAAACACCACATGTACTCACCGTTAAATTGAAACTAATCAATCAACACCTATGTGAACATATGGTAGTATAACTCAACAGAAACCAAGCAGGTAGGAGGAGGGAGAAGGGGATGGGTAAATTTACACTTAATGGGTACAATGCACGCTATCTTGGTGATGGGCACACTTATAACTTTGACTCAAACTGCACAAAAGCAAATCATGTAATCACAACATTTGTACCCCCATAATATTCTGAAATTTAAAAAAAAGTATTGCTATGCATCGAAGGACACAATTAACAGAATGAAAAGACAGCCCACAGAATGGGATAAAATATTTGCAAATAACATATCTGATAAAAAGTTAATATCCAGAATATATAAAGAACTCCTACAACTCAACAACAACAGAAAAAAACTTCAATTAAAAAAATAGGCAAAGGACTTAAATAGATATTAATATTTCTTCAAAAAAATACAAATAGCCAATAAGCACATGAAAAGATGTTCAACATCACTAATCATTACAGAAATGCAAATCAAAACCAAAATGAGGCGCCACCTGACATCCATTAGGATGGCTACTATCAGCAACAGCAACAAAATAAAGAAAGGAAGAACAAGTGTTAGAAAGAATGTAGAGAAATCGGATTCTATGCACTGTCAGCGAAAATGTAAAATGGTGCAACTGCTGTGAAAACCATTATGGTGGTTCCTCAAAAAATTAAAAATAGAACTACCATATGATCCAGCAATTCCCCTTCTGGGTATATACTTGAGTCTTAAAGAGATATTCGTACACCCATATTCATAGCAGCATTATTCACGATAGCCAAAAGGTGGCAGAAACCCAAGCGTTCATGGATGGATGATGGATAAACAAAATTGTTGTCTATAGCATGCTCCAGTGGCACAATTGGTTAGCGGTACTTATATGGCAAAATTGTTGTATGTACATACAATGGAATATAATTCAGCCGTAAAAGGGCAGGAAATTCTGGCATATGCTACAACATGGATGAACCTTGAGGACATCATGCTAAGTAAAATAATCCAGTCACAAAGTGATTCCACTTATATGAGGTACCTATAGTAGTCAAATTCATAGAGACAGAAAGTAGAGTGGTGGTTGCTAGGGGGTGTGGAAACGGCAGAATGGAAAGTTGTTGTTTAATGGATGTAGAGTTTTAGTTTTGAAAATAGTTCAAGAGATTGGTGTACAACCATGCAAACATACTTAACACTACTTATCTGTACACTTAAAGATGGTTAAGATTGTAAATTTGGCACTATGTGTTACTATGGTTTGAGTACGTTCCCCAAAGTTCATGTGTTGGAAATGTAATCCCCAATGCAACAGTGTTGATAGGTGGAATTTTTAAGAGGTGACTAGGTCATGAAGGCTCTGCCCTCATGAATGATTAATGTCATTATCACAAAAGTAGGTTCATTATTGCAGGAGTAGGTGTGTTATCCCTACACATCTGTCCCCTTCTTGGTCGCTTGCAAGTGCTCTTTCCCCATGTGATGCCTTCTGCCATATGATGATGCAGCAAGAAGGCCCTGGCCAGATGTGAGGCCTTTGATCTTGGACCTCTCAGCTTCCGGAACCATGAGCCAAATAAATTTCTGTTCATTACAAATTACCCAGTCTGTCGTATTCTGTTATATCAGGACAAAACTGACTAAAACATGTATACGTTACCACAATTACAAATAAAATTTAGAAAGAGAGACAAGAAACATACACATTAAAGGGAACTCAAAGACATAATCAACTATAATACGTGGCCCTTATTTGGAGCTCTATTTAAACAAATCAACTAAATCAACCACTAAAAAAATTCATGAGACAATCTTAGAAATACAAAGACTGACTGGATATTTGATGGTATTAAAGAATTACTATCATTTATTTTTAGGTGTGGTACTGGTACTGGCATTGTGTTTTTAAAAAATATTCCCTGTGTTTTAGAGTTACATGCTAAAATATTTATGGATGAAATGTCATGATGGATTATTACCCAGTTGGAGGATGGACAGAAAATGACTAGAGGTATAGATGAATCAAGGTGATCACAATATGCCGGGCACAGTGGCTCATGCCTATAATCCTACCACTCTAGGAGGCTGAGGTGGGAGGATCATTTGAGGTCAGGAGTTCGAGACCAGCCTGAGCTAGACCTCGTCTCTACTAAAAATAAAAAAACATTAGCCAGGCATGGTGGCGCATGCCTGTAGCCCCAGCTACTCGGGAGGCTGAGGCAGGAGGATCACTTGAGCCCAGGAGTCTGAGGTTGCTGTGAGCTAGGATGATGCCACGGCACTCTAGCCCGGGCAACACAGTGAGACTCTGCCTCAAAAAAAAAAAAAAAAAAAGTTTTCCTGAGTTATATCTTTTAACATTTGGGTTTTGTTCCATTGATTATATTTTTCTTCTAGAACTCCAATGGGGTGTATCCCAGGTCTCCTTCTCTTGTCTTTTATGTCCATTATTTTCATCACTGTGTTTTTATGGCATCTCTTTCCTTCGTGTTTCTTTCAATTATGTCATCATCCTCTATTACATATTCCTTGCATTTCAGCTCATGTTTCATATTTTTCATTAACTCCCCACCTCTCCTCTGTGTTCTCCTATTTCTGCTTTGTGGTCTTCCTTCAAAGGTAATTGCTCAAGGTAATTGTTTCACTGAGTATGTTTTTATTTTAATTCATGGCAAATTGTTAGGACATGATTTTCATCTGCTTAGGAGTGTTCTCCATCGGCTGGTTAGTTTTGCTGCTCTTTCCCACATTTTTTCCTACAGGATCTTGCTATCAATTCCTTTTTTAAAACTTTTCATTATTCAGTGAATTACAGTTTCCTGAACCAGCTTATTTTCAAGAAGTCCTTCACTGGGGAGGGGCCAGGTGGCCTTCCAGGCTTCATTCCCTTTCTTTGCCGTCGCAGAAATAGACTGCCTCCTGCAACTACAGCTCGTCTTGGGGTTCCTTCTTCAGCCCCTCCTATATTTCTCGGAGCCAAATCAGGAGAGGAGCACTTCTGAACCAGCCCTGCAAACCCCGATTCCTGAACAACGCTGTTCACTTTAGCACTTCAAGTGAGCCCTTCGCCTTCAGGATGAGTATTTTTACCGTCACTTCCTGCGATCTGCCATCCATCGGCTCTCTCTGTGCTGCTTCCTTTTGTTTCCTCCTGTACAGCTGCTGCACAGTTTCAGCGTCTCTTGGCAGCCTTGGCAGATGTTGCAGAGTCTATGGTTTATATTTGCCTTTTGGGTTTTTTTTGAAAATGCAAGGACTCTTCCTATTCAATGTGTTGTTTGTTTTTTCTATTGTATAATTTCTAGAACAAGAAGGGGGAAATGCTGTCATGCATAGCCTGGTTCATATCAGAAATCTGACAACATTTTTAGGAATATACCCTTGAGAAGCTATGTGCTTCCCATTTTATCATGGCTGACTTTAGTTTTGTTACTCTGATTTTAATGAATTTACCCTCTGTAAAAATAGTTCACTTTCTTTTCACATGGTGTACATATAAAACTTGTTTAGTCCATCAGAGGTTTTCTTAGTAAGAGTAAAGCATCTCATCTTGGAAAGCATAAAAATAATGTAAAGGGAGTGATAAGCCCAGATGCAATAGAATTCTTCCACTCAGTCAATCCTGAAATGGAAGCAGGATTATTGCAAACCAACTTATGATGCCTCACCAGCTGCTGAATTGGATCCCGCTTTAACTCTGCAGGATGACAGGACGAACTTATTTTCTTTCATGTAATGAAACCAAGATCTTTCATGGTCAGTAAGAATGTGGAAGCATCTGGATTCATTGACTGCAACAGACCTTAATAGTGTTTAACTCGTTGGGGGAAAATTGTGAGGCTCATATTGTCATTTTGCATCTGTTACTCTGATTTGGATCATTGTAAAACATTCAAATTCATTAATGATGGCTACTTTGGATCCCTAAATAATTAATGGAATCATAGGTGTCTCCCTAAGCAACGACCTGATGGCACTATGTGTTAGGCAGCTCTGTGAGCTCCGAATAAACAGCTCTGACACAGAGGCATCTGTTTTGCTGGGTACCTCCTCTTGTACCAGCTTTCCTTAGCTGAGCCTGGGAAAATGGGCAACGACAAGACTAGAAACCAAAGGAGAGAATAAAGCAGACTCCATGAAGTGGGATGGCTTTAATGCAGGTGCCAGGCTCCAAGTCATCCAGCAAATCAGAATCCTTGGATGATGGAACCTGGGAACCAGCATTTAAATAGACACCCCCGTGATTCCTGTGTGCCCTATACACTGAGAGGCTCTGAATAGAGACCTCTCTCCCAGAAAGAAACCCAGCAAGATGGGGGAAATGTTATGTGCGAATCCTAGTCCAGTGAGGTGCTCTAACATTGTATGTGAATTTTCCTTACCCTATATACTTAATACACTTCCAAGGCTTGAAGGAAAGAATTTCTCCTACTTCCGAAAGTTTTGTTCATTGCTTCTCCCATTTTGGCAGGTACTCTGAGGATGAGCAGCTGCCCCTATGTGCAAACATGTTAATATTCTGAGGCTTTTCTGAGAGTAAACTCAAAGGCATAAAAAGAAAAGCCAATTTATTAGGTGATGATTAAAAACGCATACACAATTAGTTGTGGAAGTGCTTGCTTCCCAATATCCTGAGGACAACAATTTTGGGCAGATTTTTCAATTTATCTGCATTTCATCAAAGTAGAAGACTATACAAATAAATGGCAGTGGCATATCCCAGGGCGCTAAAGAGGTCATGAAAATATCCATAATCCACACAAATTGCAAGTGTTAATAAAGATAATGCCCTAGTCAGGAACTGTGGAGTTAATGTACATTCATAAACGTCTCAAGAGTAGATGGAGCGAGGAGGCAGGGAGGGAGAAAGGGAAGAAGAAAGTGAAGGTGGGGGAGGGGACGGAGGAACTCTGATGCAGTTTACATCCCAGAAATCACTCTGCTGGGGTGGCGGAAAGCCAGCCTGGGTCCCCTTTCTTCCTGCTGTTCCTCAGGGCGTCCACCAGAAAGTATCCACAGATGAGCCTGCACTGCTACCACCAGTAGAAAATCAATCAGCAACATATCAAAGCACACGGAGGGAACTAGAGGATGAGCACAAACTCCGGTGTCCAAGCTACTCCTCACACAGCAAAATAATGCCATAAACACACAGGGGCCAATGCAGGGCAAGCAAGAGGTGCTGACTGCAAATGGAAACGGGTAACGAGAGAAGAGCGAATTTTAGCAAAATGTTATTAATAGCCACCATTTGTCAGGCCTTACTGGGTGTCAGCATTTATTTATTTAAATTTAATCCTCACCGCAACCTCTCCAGATTGCACTCATTCTACTGGTGAGAAAACTAAATGTAAAATAAGGATGCTCATCTAGTGAATAGTGGAGCTGGGATACAAACCATACATGTCTAACATCAAGGTCCATGCTCTTAACTACAGTCCTGCTATGGAGGATGCGCTATCTCTTTAGTGGTATAGGCCAGCCCTTCCGGTAAGAAACACAGCAGGAAAGCATCTGTACCTACGAGTCTGCACTCCATGTGGCGAGGTGAGAGATGCTGAGAGATACAGGGCAACTGATCGGGCTCTGGACCTGAGGGGCATAGCTGACCCTCTGGATGAGGGCTGAGACCAGAAATCAAGAGTCTCTGATTCCATTAGACCATAAGTTACATGTAGACAATAACAATTCATTAAATACGTGATTTGATTTTGTCTTTGTCAATCTGTATTCCCAGTGTTAAACATACTATTGCCTGACACATGTGCCAAAAAATGCAGGATGAATGAGTCAATAAATACATGAACCAGTGAATGAATGAATCAGCTTACAAAGAAGTGAGCATTCCCATACCCATCTGTAGGAAATTATTGCACATAGCAGAATACATCAACCCTACACTGTCAATCTTTTTTGCCTTATGTTGGCCTCCCAAACTTCTCCGCAAGTAAAGGAGATGTGGCACTGCCATAGTTACTTGTATAACAGAATGTGCCAAGAGCAGTAATAAATAAGGCTCAGGCCATGAGCATTCCTAGGTTGATGACACACACCACCAGGGTTTTTTGGCCCTTTTCTCCCTGTCCCTGGCCACCATTTTTCGGCATTCCTTACTGCCCTTACTACAAGAATCAATCTGGACTTTTAATCATTTTTTCTTTGACTTGAAGCTCATGGATTTACAGGACATGTTTTAAGATATGGAATGTTTGTTTTGGATTTTCCATAGTTTAAATATTAATTTTAACTAATCAGAGCTAATTTGAAATCAATAAACCCTTCCAATCTCTGTCTAGGACCTATGAAAGTTTTAAAAAAAGAACCTACGCAAGTTTCCAAGTCAAAGATCATTTTACAGGCAAGTGTAGGAAGCACCCACATTTAGCAAACAGAATCTTTAGTTGTGCAGCTTTCAATTGACAAATGCCTTAATGGTGTAAAAACAAAAGACAAGAACTTAGACCTCCTAGGTTTCCAACATGTTATCACTATTAGATGTGTGACCTTAAACGAATCTCTAAACCACACTAAATCTCAGCGTACCCAACTGAGTAATGAAGTGTTTGTTGGACTCTCTCCTAGGTCTGTAAACACACATGTCATTTTACTATGGTCCATCTTATTCCGTAAGTTTTCCTCATTTATCAACAAGGTTATGAATTACTTAAGGATGTGTCATAAACTTTCTTCTTTTGTCTTTCAGAATGTTGTTAAACACAAAAAAGCTAATCAGCAGTCAACTGTATTGAAATAAATCAAGGTTCCTCACGTTCCTCTACGAAGAATGTGAAAACTTTCCCAAATTTATGTAAACAAAGCTCTTCAGCAATCAGAACAATATAGTGCACTTATATGAGGTTTTTTCTTTTTTGTTTTATTTCTCAGTTTGTGATCCCTTAAATAATGTATGTTTGCATGTATTTAAAACAACCTATGCTTTTTTTACTCTTGTTAAAAATTCTAAAGGTTTTGCACATGATTTCCCAAAGTGAAATTTTCATGAAATTGGAAAATACTCAATTTCTGTTTGCACTAAATGGTTTAAAATGCATGACGATTAACAAAGGAGTCACATGCATCCCCTTCCTGTCACTAAGGCACTGCAAGCTGAATTCATCAATTACAGAAAGGATGCGCTCTCCACTTTACCAAGCATCCAGGTTTCTCACTTTTTTGTGGGGGGGTTGTTTTGTTTTGTTTTGTGCTTTCTCGTTCTCTTTCTACGTGTTCTATTCGTAAATTATCTCCAGCAAATTATAGAAAAGGTGTCTCTCTTCTCTATTGCCACTTTGCGATCTATGCTTAACTGCAGGGTAACAGCAACAGAAGCCATAACTAACAGAGCCAACTCTAGCCCTCTAAATCTGCAACTACAGCTTGGGAAGAATCTTGTATCAGGGTGTTACATGCTAGATTTAATGTGAATGTTGTAGTCTGAAGCGAAAATTATTTGTACAGCTGGAATATAACATTTGCATAAGTTACAATTAAAAGGGAAAATATAATTACAAATTTTCAACTTAATTTGAATGGTTTTTAAAATGCTCATTCGGCATAGGCAACAGCTTGCAGGCAAACAGAACACACTCTCCGAGTGGCATCCCTTTGTCTGGATAGCAGTAGTGAGCTCATTTTGAAGGGCTTGCTTTAACCCCTGAATCCCAACAGCAACCAGCACTGAGAACGGAAGTACAAGGCAATGTTTGTTTTCAAATAGGATTACAACATACACAGTGATTCATAAATATTTGCATCTTTTAATTGTTTCTAAAAATGAAGTGGCAAGTGGCATCACACAGGAATGTTATTTCTCCCGTGGAGTGCGAATGAGCAGTGGAATTTTAACTAGTTTCACTCCCTTTCAGCTCTCAGATCTGAGATCTTCGGTCACATCTCCTGTACAATGTTTTCCTCATATCGCAGTCTCTTTAATGGCTTCAGTTTCTTATTTTTTTTCCCTCCTTAATTACATGTCTTTTTCTTGTAGCTACTTCATGCTGAAGGCATGTCATTCTTCCCAGAGACCATCTCTGCTAGATGTCCATGGGCCAAGTCCATTTGTTCATTTGTTTCCAGGATTTCTTTTATAAAAGGCAAAGGAATCCTTTTATTATCCTCAAAACACAAAAATCAAAATGTTCATAAAATACTTTGTATAGCATGTTTACCTGAAGCCCTGCTTCCCCAAAGTCATGATATCTGTGATTATTACGTAACATGCATTGTGTCATATCAATGAGTTTCGAAAGAGAGAGGAAAAAGAGAAAATTATTCCATTCTGTCTTTCCCAGAAAAAAAAATGCATCCAAAAAGACATACAAACAAAAAAATTACTATGACTACAAATTACACAATTAACTATGTCTTTCTATTTTCCTGGCCCTTCTTTTCACAGGTATCTCCAAATAATGAGACACCAGAAGATACTCTTGAAAAAAAAAGCAAATTATAAAAACTGATGGCTTTGTTCAATTTACCCTGGAATCTGAAAAGGAAATTCTATGGCAAGCAGTGAAACATAAAGTAATAATGGAACCTGATTTTATCTTTTTCCTGAGAAATCACAAAGATACTCAGTTAATTGAGGGTATCATTAAGTAGCATGATTTTTTTTTTCATCACAGAAACCCTGTTTATTGAAGGAATAACAAATACAGGACAATGAGAAGACACCACCTTCAGGAAAATGCAACTTAGAATTACTTGCTGAAACTAATGAGGAAACTACCTATGTGCTGCCCTTGTGGATGGTCAGCTTTTGGGCAAAAGACTTAGAATAACTTCATCACTCAAAACTGGGATATAAATGTAATGCATACATAGATAAATAGAGTTAAATGTAATTTACATTTAAAAAATTCCAAGGTTTTATAAATGTTATCTGGGCCTACAGGCTCCTTTCAACCTCCTAGTCCATCAGCTTTCCCATTTTTTCCTCTTTGATACATAGTGGAGAACTGTATCAGATCTTAAGTTTATATTTAAAGTCACAAGCCAGAAGCAGCCCATTTCCTAGAAATATATTTCCCAAAAGGTGGAGCATTTACCACTGGTGAAATAATTTGCCATATACCCCAATATGTTAATTGTCTATTTTTAAAAATATAACACACTATTGGTTTCACCAATTTTATCAAATCAATCAAGGAATAAGGCTAAATCGTTCCATTTTAAATTGATTTAAAGAAAATATTGAGAAAAAGAGCACAGATAGTATGCAGTTACAGCAAAGATCTTGAAAGAGGTATGTAGATGACTAAAGTTTAGGAAACAGTGCCCTAGAAAAATCACTTGTCCATCAGGATCTGAGTTCTTGAGGAAAAAAAAAGCACTTCTCAAAAAATATTTTTGGAAGAAAATTAAAACCCCAGGAAAAAGCAAAATATTTCCAATTTTTGCTTTTCTCTTTGATTCATGAGAAACATATCTCAAAAAGATTAGAGGCACCACTGAACAAGGACTTTTCTTGAATGCAGAGAGAAGATTTGGAGCAGGCACTCTCAGGAAGATGCAGGAATCTTTTGACAAGGAACCTCCCTGCAAGCCAAAGGGGAAGGCAGAGGCTGTGAGTTGTGGAGATGACAAGGGTTCATTCCAGGGACTCAGCAGGTTGCATCAGGGCAGGATTGAAGCCATTTGGCCTCCAGGCAAGGACCACCCACAAATGAGAGACATTTCATGGGGCTCCCATGGGGGAAGCAACCAAGGATGCCTGGGTGGCCAGACGTCCCTGTCTCCCAAGCTCCAGGCCACTCCACATCTCAGGCTCTCCCTCCTTCCTGCTTCCCCTCCCACTTTCTTTCTCTCCTCTTCTGTCCTTCACCAATTGAACTGCCTGTAACCACATAGAAGTCTATTGTTTCATTATTTAATTTCTTTATGTAATAAAGTTTTTTGTTTTCTCTTTTGAGTTTTAAATGCGAGTGATTTCAAAGTTTTATATTTCCAATTCTCCCGAAAGGCTAGGATTAGTCTAAAAATAGTCATAAATTGGTTTTTACTTGTCTATGGTCCTAGGATAGATATTTTGTGTGATTCTGTGCCCATTCCCACCCCTGCTATAGAAAATAGAACAGTAGTCAGTACTGAAGTAAAAGGATCCTTTTTCCCCCTCTTAGTGGGAAGAATACGACATGTAACCCATTACAAGAGTAATTGTGGGAGTGGAAAAAACAAAGATGACCCTGGACAGGGGTGCTTCTGAGAACCACTGTGTTTTGGTGTTCTTTGAATATAAAGAAGAAGTCGTACCATTTCCAATGACAGTCAAGGGAAATTTATAGTTACTCACCATTAAGACAAAATAAAGCATTCTTAAAGTGTTTCTTTAAATCTTTTTTTCATATAGGCTATACCTTCTAGAGCAGAGGCCAGAATGAATGGGTGGTCAGAGCAGGGGTTTCACACCGAATTCCCCAGAGCCCTGCCTTTGGAGGAGAGCGTTGGGGAACACTGCCCAGCCTCCACCACCCCAGCCACCACAGCTCCGCTTTGATCTGTTTCTCATACAGCAGTCACTGAAGGTTTCATTTGACAAAAAGGATCCCACTGTTTTGAACCCTTGGAAAATCATGGGAATAGAAAAATTCATGTGCCTGCTGGATTGACCCTGGGATAATGGAGAACAAATAAGGATGGCGAATGTTTCTTCAGAGGAATCGTTTCTTTCTAATTCCTCAAAAGGTTCATGGAATTATATGCTGGTCCCCTGTGGGATCCACTACCCTCTGGCCTCGTGAATTGTGCCCCACTCCCCTCCCCTTCTCGTCCTTGTTGCGGGGTGGAGAGCAGATGAAGCAGGGCAGGGGTGGGGGGACACATAGAACAGATTGATTGCATTGCCCACCCCTCTAGTTTTATATAAACTTGCCAAAAGACTAAGACCTCTGTTCTGACAAGAGTCAGGTAAGTCTGTCTTACAGAGTTGACAACTTTCAAAAGTGGTCGGGTAAAAGAGACTCATTAATTTGAAATGGGCATTTGATTCCCAAAGGGCAGACATACTTCAATTGGAGCATCATTATGTCATAGAAGAACTTCATTAGCATGCCAGTTAGAAGGGAGTCATCAGAGTAGGTAAAATGAAATGTAAAAAACTGCCTAATATGAAAACTGGAGAGCCTCCAAAGTCGTCAGAGATGACCATACTTGGCATGGAGCTCCCTAGGCTAAGAGTTAGTGCATTCATAATCTTCACAGCTGAGAGGTGGCTGGGAGATTTGACATAGGGCCCAAAGACTGGTTTACATGGATTAAAGCCATTCAAGACAATCAGGTGTGATGTCATCTGCATGGGTAGGGTCCTGAAGAACCTCCTGGGGCCACATCAGTAGAATAACACTCAAGAATCATCTTCACTCCTACTGGGGCAGAGGGTGGGAATAGGTGTAGAGATGCGAAACTATCATAAAAAATGAGGAGAATAAAACTAATTCTGATACGGGGCATTATCAATAATTAATTTGCATCACAGCCATGAAAGCAAACTCTTGTCCCAAAAAATATTATAAAAGGTGAGTCCACAGACTACCCGCAGACCAAGGAGATGTCAAGGAGACTTTGAACCACAGATTGTAAACTTCTGCTCAACAGGAGTATCACAGAGCCCTTTTATACAGAGCTCTCGTATGTTAAAGCTGTCACTAGTCCCCCACTCTCCTATGCCTATGCTTGCGTACAAAATAAAGTCCAAATTCCTTAGCATCAAGGCTCTTCAAAATCAAGCCCATTCTCCTTGCCCAGCCTTCTTTCTTGCCACATCTTTGCCTGCCGCTGTCTGGCAGGGCATGTAGTTTGTATGGGCCCCTTGGTCTGGTTATGTCCTTTTCCAAAGCCTCTGACTGGCAAAATCATATTCGTCTTTCAGGATGTATTTCAAATCTCACTCTCTTCCCTAAAGAGTTCCCAACTCCTCCTTTGTGTTACAGACACAGTTCAAGTATCTACCTTAGCACCTTACTTGAAGAAGGGTGTAGGGAGAACAGTTCTCACTTGAGCCTAAGATCACTCATAATTGCACAGATCTAGCAAACCAGTGGTGTGCACCCAGGAATCTCTGCACAGGGGCACTGAGGGGGTAACTGATGGGGTAACTAGCTCCAGGATAAGAGTAGAAGGGAGATGTGGAGCATGGGTATTGATCTCTTGCATGAGAGGACCCCATCCGTCTCTCTTTGGTCTCAATGGAGATGATGATAATAATAACATTCCTGCCTCATGGGTCTGTTGTGAGAATTACACAAGTTAATGTACGTAAAGCTCTCCCAACGGTGCCAGGCACACAATGAGCACCATGTAATTATCAGCTATCACATTTAGGAAGAGAGCTGGTGGTAAGTAAAACTGGAAAATTCTTCCATTTGGGGGCATCAGCAGCACTAATTCAGAACCACTACGTTGAGAGAAAACAAAAAAGAGGATGTTCTTCCTAATTCCACCATTGACCAGAGGCAGCTTGGCCCATTGAAGTGGTGGCATCTAGTGGGACTGGAAGGAAGGGTCGCACCCAGCAAAAGGCTCCAATGCTCTACAGGTGGCTGCAATGTGGCCAAGTGGTCTCTGGGACACCCAGAGGTGGTGTCACAAGACATCCAAGGTGTCCAGTGATGCAGAACAATGCAGTAGGTGCGGCAGAGGGGCCCGAGGGAAGCAGTGACACCCAGCAGCCATGGCAGTAGTGTCAGCAAACGCAGCAGGAGCAGCATGAGAAGGCCAACACTCCGTGACACCACGGGGCAAGGCATCAGCCTTGCTCACACACTTGTGGGGGAAGTTCCCTGGGGCAACCAGAAATGTAGGGGTGAAGCTTTGCCAGGTCCTCTGAGGCCAGTGTGATAAATCCCTCAAATTATCATTAATGTGACCTCATTTTTCCAGAAGGGGGATGCTGAGAAATCTTTAGCACAAGCTTTAGCACAAGAATCTAAAGCACAAGCTTTAGATTCAGCCAGGCTTGTGCTCTGTCCAACTGAAGATACTTTCTGAGCACCTGCTCCATGCCCCAGGCTTTGCTCCAGTCAGTGGAACTAGCACAGCGAGGAGAGCGAAAGGATTCCTCCTCACGTGGACCTGCCCTTACCGAGGGGGACACAGACAAGAAACAAGTAAGCAAATAAATTCACGAGGTTATTCCTGTGGTAAGAACTGAGAAGATGATAAAATGGGTGATGATGTGTTCAGATAGGGTAGAGGGGAACTACTTAAATCTGGAAGCCAAGTCAGTCTCTCATGTACAGTGGGGGCTCCATGGCCATGAAGAGGCAGCCCAGGGAAGACTGGGAAACAGAGTGGGGACCCTAAGGTAGGAAAAGCTTGGTAAATTGAAGAGACACAAAGAAAGATAATAAGTCTAAAACAACCATCAGCAAACTACGGTCTGTAGGCCAAACCCAGCCTGCTGCTTGTTTATGTAAATAAAGTTTTATTGGAACACAACCACACTCATTTGTTCATTTATTACCTATGGCTGCTTTCATGCTATGATAGCAAGGTTGAGCAGTTGTGACAGAGACTGTATGGCCTGCAGAGCCTAAAATATTTACTACCTGGCCCTTTACGGACAAAGTATTGCTGATCCCTGGTCTAAAGCATAGTGAATAAGCAAGGGAGACAGCAGTAAGAAGTGAAGCTTAAGGGGTGTGCGGGTGGGGGTGGCAAACTCTGCAGGGCCTTGTAAGCCATAGATAAGGGCTCGGATCATACTCTCAGTGTAATGGGAAGCCACCAGAAGAGGCCACGCCCAGGAGACACATGATCTGATTCATGGTCATACAAGCAACGCCGGGAGCTGTGTAGAGATGGACCCTAGAGCCAAAGCGAGCAGGGAAATCAATCAGGTGGCCACTGCAGAGCCCAGTGAGAGATGAAGATGCCAGGGACGAGGATGGTAAGAGTGAAGAGGGACAAGTGGTATTTTAGATACTGTTTTAGGTGTAACAGGCATAAGAATCCCTACTCCACTGTGTAATCTTAGGCAATTATTCAAACTCTTTAAGCCTCAATTTCTTCTCAGTAAAACTATTGCATGGATTAAATGCATCTGAGGTGCCTGCCAAAAAGTAAGTGTTCAATAAATGTTGGCTATGAGTACTGTTGTTGTTGCTGTTGTTGCTGACTGGCGAGGCCTATGGAAAAACCGTGTTATAGCACACAGCTCCTTGTGGCAGTTAGTGGTGCGCTTCTCTGCCTGATTAGATTCGTGAGTTCCCTGGAGACAAGAAAGCTCTGTTATTCATCTTTATATCCCCAAAACTGTGCCTGGCACATAGATATTTAATAAATATTTATTGATTAAACCATTATTTTTTTAAGAAAGGAGGACTATTACTCATTCTGCCATTTTGCACCAGAAGTGTTTTGTTTTTAGGATTGATACAGTACATTTTTATGACACAGAACCATTCTGAAGATACAGAGACAGTTGTCTCTATGGAGAGCTAGTACCCAGCATCCTGTCCCAGCAGAAAGAAAAACTCAAATGCTACTCTTCAGAAAACTTCTAGCCTGATAAAATATGTCAATGATTGCAATAATATATTGAATCTGCACTAAAACCTCTCCACACACAAGAAATTCAATCTTATCAGATACATCTACATTATCAAATATCTCTGCCACAAAATGGATCCAACCAGAGTCAAAAACCATTCTTCGAACGTGTCAAGCTGTCTTCAGACTTTTATTTCAAACCAGCTGGAACATTCTGAGCTCTTGTCCGGGCATATCGAAGCGTCCTCTATTTTGAGTTATTACCTCTTTCCTTTTATTGATTCATTATTCTGCCTATAAAACTAAAAGAACTTTGATTAAAATTGAGACTTCAGAATTGTTTGTCAGCTTTCTTATTCTTTGGCATTACCACTTACTAAAAGACTAGAAATCTACTCTTTTTAAGAAGTTACATTTTGACATCATAAAATGATCAATACCATCTAAATGATGATTTCAAGTGAAATTAAATGTGACATACAAATTTTCAAATGAAAAATGACCCCTATAAAATAAATACATACTTCTAAGTGACAATTTTATTTCTTAAAAAGAGGTTAAATACCATAATGGTCATATAATACAAAATTATAAAATCCTCAAAGGGCCAACAGATAAAATATTATCATGTATACCTGTTGTATTCACAGTAATTAAATGTGTTCTTACTATTAATATAGTAAATATATCTAAAAAAATTAATTAGAATTCCTTAAAAATTAACAAAATAAGAATAGGTGAGAAAATGTCTTAGAGGTCATCACCAAATCGTAACAGTACTATGCAAACTCATTAATGTAGCTAACAAACTTTAAAAGAATGAGAAAATGAAAATAAAAAGATTATTTAAAATGACAGGACAGAAAAGATGAGAATACCTTACAATAATAAAGAAAAGGTAGAAATCCTTGAAACATCATGGAGCAGCCATGAGGAGGGAGTTTTGTTTTTTTTTTTAACACGAAGCCTGGCATCTCACAAATAACGTATGTTCCATATTATGTGGCAGTTGCTATGGTAACAACCTTTATTTTCTGAAACAGTACACAGATGTGTACAACATACTAACTTGCTGGTTATAAATTACAGCTTTCCCATAGTTCAATAACTTAAGAATTCTACGTTTTTGAAATCTCAGTTCTGTTGTTATTAAATTTCTTTTATGAGATAATTTTCCTCATACTATCAAAATAAGTGTGTTCCCAAACAGGCCAAGAAAAAGAAATAACGAGAAAATAGGGTATATCAGAGACTAGCAGTGGACGGCGTACTGTTTCTGTAAAGAGTCTGTGTGACACCCACTGAAAGCAGGAGAAAATTATTTTAACGAATTAGGCATCATGTACAATAGCCATGAGAAATAACTTGCCAGCAAAATGATGTCACAAATAAAGTTATGAATTGATTTCTTATTATAAGGTGCCATATTTGCAGTTTTAAAATAAATGAAGATTTTTTTTCTTAGAAATGTTACAAGCATTAATATAATTTTACAAGATACAATGGTGTGGGAGTGTGAATTAACCTGGTTATTTGACATCAAATGAAATTATTTGAATCTTGAAAAGATCTGAGTCTTATTACTATATTTAATAAGGGATTAGTGACTCTTTGTCAGGTTACAAAACAAAAGACAGACTTTTACTGATTGGGATATTTCTTTTTATATTCTAACTTTAACCAACAAATAATTAAAAAGTGCCATCTACATGCAGGGAACCAGCTGTCCATGCCTAGATACATACTGATATGTGCAGAAATATAAGTTATAGAAAAGTTCAGTTCTGTAGATTTTTTTCCTGTTCTGAAAATTTATATTATGCTTTCCATGTGCCGAAACTGAATAGTTTCTTTAAATAAGTAGTTCACATTGTAGATTTTTAAACCTTATCAAAAAGAATCATCTCTGCAATATTTATCTGGTTAAAATTCATGACTTGGGGAATGTATTTGAAAAATAAGGTGGTATAGTTAGCATTTACAGTCAAAAACCATCTTTCTAAAATAAGAAAAATATTTCTAAGGAAAGTGTAAATATATACTTATATAAAAAGTAACAAAGCAGCCCTGATTTAGAAAGTCCAGAAATGACACTGCTAATGAAATGTCCAGAAATGACACTCCTAATAAACATAGAACGCCTGGAAATGCTATTTCAAGTCACAATACAGTTACATTCAAATTTAAAATTGTCTTAAAGCAGCAACGACAATGAGAAACAATTGAATACCGTACAGATAAGAACAAATCATTTTGAAAACATTGCACCAGTAAGTGGTTGTTAAAACTTTTGCTAATGCTTTCCACACATACTCCTCTGTATCTTTCCAAGCTATATTAAAAACAGGACCATGACTAATCCATTCAAATCCTTATGTTATCAGAGAGAGAGAGTGTTAAGTTATCACCTAATGGACACTGAGAGGCTAGAACCCAGTACTCACTAGAAAAAGAGTACTTCACTGCTAGGTGCATTTTAAAAGTGTTACTTAAATTACATTTAAGTCATCAGATAATTACAAACTTTCTTCTCTTTTATATTTATATGGCATATTTATTGAATTGCACAGTATGCTTTTACAATAAAGTGCTTTTTACGTTGCCGCCTTTGTTCATCCAAAATAAAACTGACAGTTATCCTTTTATAAGCTATTCTGAGAACATTTTCTCTTCTTTGAAGCTGATTGATGCACTACTTTAAATGTTCCTGCAAATATCTTTTCAATTCAAGTTTTTGCATAATGTAATAAGAAGATAAAAGAATTCTATACTTCAACAGGAGACATTACAAAGCAAGTAGAGACATTATCAAGGGCATTAACATGCTCCTAATAGCAATAAAACCTTTTAACTGTCTGATGTAGAACATGCTCCCACCAAACCACCGCATATTATGGTAATTGGCTCCAATTTCTGAATCTTACATTGTAAAGTTACAGAGTTAGGTAGAACTGAAAAACAAATCTCAAATACTCATGTTGTTACCGTTCCCATTATGAAATGTTTGCTTTCTGTCTCTAACGAGGGCTGGTCTGGTCTGCTGTGCTGCTCTTTACTGTGCTATCATATTTTTGCTTCCTGTCTCATTTTTATTTCTACTGACTGATATAAATACGTTTTTTTTCCAAATAACCCTTTTCTAACTCCAAAACATCACAGCAACACAAATAGCATTTTCCTCAGAATTTCAGTGTAACAAATGGGTTCTCTGTGCATGCCTGTGTCACATTTCATTCACTTTATGTGTTCTCTCATGACGGGAAGCTACAACGGGGAAAAACATTCCATGAGGACGCTTTGATTTTTCTTTACAACGCACCACTAAATTGCATGAGTAGTCTTTCCATCCTGGCCGAGAGGAAATATAATTTCCAACTAAAGTTGAGCCCAGATTCTGTTAAATTAAATAGCAAAGAAAAAACAGTTCTTGGCTTTATTCCTCTTAGATAGGAAGCAGGGCCGTGGGGAATTGACACGAGCCGTTCCTTGGTGATTAACCTGCAGTTTATGGTTGTGTTTCTAGGTGACGTGCCCATCATGAAGGAAGCTTCTCCGAGGCTGGCAAGAGCAACTTGTCTGCTCTGAGAAATGCAGATCTATCAGGATCCAGAGTCGGGCTCTGAAAAAGCTGTCATTTCACGTCTCTAAAACAGCCCCTGATTTAATGTACAAGATGTCAAGAAGTAAAGGACAATAAAATAAAAACCAAAAAAGGAGAACTATTTCAATTAAGAAGCATTTCTATACCAATTCTTGGAAATCACATAAAATAAAAGCTGTCAGAATCAATCTGTGTTCAAAAGGTTGATTTTTGTGGTGCTTATATACAACATGCAAGACAGGAAAAAAAATACAAATTAGCACAGTGCCAAACTTTAGAAATTTCTTTCTCACTAGATAGATATTTGGTTATTAAGTTTTCCTAATGGATTTGGAAAAAATGTTTGTATGGCAGGTGCCGGAGTTGAAGAGAGAAGGAAAGAAAGAAATCCTCATACAGGAAAAAAAAAGTCACATATATAATCTCCAGTCCTATAAAAAGGAAGAGTTTCATGTATTTCCAAAAATTTAATCCTTAATTGCCAGTAATTAAAAGCTTCATATAAGATTCTAGGAATCTACCTTTTATTACTATGATTTTCCAATGATATTTGAGTGTCTTTTTCAGAGAAAGATAAATATTTCTTCAAGGACTGCCCTATCATCCCAGTAATCAAATATCCTAAAGGTGAATTGAGAAAAAAATCTTTATGAAATTTGAGGCAACCTTTTTAGCTGAGAGCATAATAACATTAAATAGAAATATAAGCATTGCCAAGAATAAATAAATAAATCTCATCCAAATGTGACTTCTTCTAGTGAAAGACATCACTTTCATTTTCATTTGGTTTTTTTGTTTATTTGAGGAGTTTTTTTTCCCTCAAATTTATTTATTTTTTTTAAATTGACAAATAAAATTGCACAGATTTATCATGTACAACACGATGTTTTGAAGTATATATACATTGTGGAATGGTTAAAGCTAGCTGACTGGTATATGTTCATTTGTTTTTAAAATATACTGTTTAAGAGGCATACGTTATAGTTCTAACTTTACTCCTGTTTTTAGAATTTTTATTATGTTATGCTTTTTATTCCACGTTTTCTTTTGAGAGGGATATTGGGCAGGGAAAGAAAAGATGAATTCACTTGCTGTCCCCCAGTTGATTTGTGTATTTCAGGGGTATGCTGCTTTCAGTGGTCTATTTCTGGCATCTTTATAAAACAAAAAATCAAGTTTTTCTGAAGGTTAATACTTTAAGAAGAAAATTCACTCCTTTATCATCAAATCAAGAACTTTTCTTAAAGTAAGTTTTCCACAAGCAATAGGAGAAACAGCCTAAGAACTGCCTCCAATCAAAAGAAGAAAAATAACACAATCAGCTCACCCGTGATTTCCTTAATATACTTAAAAGAGATAAAATCCCACTGATGCCTCTAAAAATAAAAACGAGGGAAGGGCAACTTTATTGATTCTCCACAAACCAACGACCGTGTAGCTTATTGATAACACTAAACACCATCTAAGCCTTTAGTGATTTTCAACCAAAAGGCTGCCTCTGAATGAAGGTTTAAATCATTGTATTAATATATTAGGGGGAAAATTACCATGGGAGACACTTGGAAATTAATTAAAAACCCTGCACTCAGTTTGTTTGTGAGAGAAGATAAATATCACACATGGGAAAAGATGCTTGACAACCGCCATAGTTTTCAGATCCAAAATTAGACCCTGACAGCTATGTCTTTGTATGACTCTCCTTGGGGTATGATAAGCAGAGATATAGAATATGAAGATTTCTGATAGAAGTATTTATTACTGACACTTCCGAAACATTCCATGTGTGGCATCAGCAAAGCATGCTTCACCTCAGACAGAAATGTCAGGTTTTCTTCCAAGATTTGTTTTTTCTATTCCTCTTCCCCCATTCCCATCCCTCCTTCTCCATCCTCCACTACCCCCCTTCTCCTCCAAAATATGATCTTTTTTTAGAAGTTCAACAGCAGCCCCTGGTGGAACTCAGCAGTTGTTTCAGCCCGAGCACAGTTGTTCAAGCAACTCCATTCATCTTGTCAATAAAAAGAGAAGTCTGTCCATGTGTACGTTTCCACATCAGCATGCTGCTTCTGCAAGTCAGGGGTCAGAATATGACCCCGAATGTACAAACGCAGTGCTTTCTGATGGTAATTTTGGCCAATTTCAGTAGCTGGAGTTTTGATACTATATATATATGTAACAAACAATAAACATCTGCCTCAAATGTCACATTCATTTTATGCACGAAGACCAATAATTAACTGCTGGTGAATAACGCTTACCACAAAGTGCATCAAAATGAAGAGGCTCCACCCATATGAGTGGGTGATCACTATTTTGTTTGGCTCCTGATGTGACAGATTCAGCTTTGTCACTTAGCAAAATGAGCTATACAAAGTGACAAAGAAGGGATTTCTCTGGGTCAGAGCTCAGAAAGACTGCAGAATGCCACTGTCTGGCCCCGTCAGAGTGGCAAGCTGGGCTTAACAAGAAAGCCCACCAAGATGCTCTTTAGAGAGACTGAATCTCCTCCTTTTCCTGCTCCGTTGGCAGCCCCAGATTACCATTTGGAGGCCAGATGTGTGGCTCTTTGTTTGCATCAGGCAGAGTAAATCTGTGCACTTCACAAATGTGTCCATAGAGGCAGCTTTTGCTAAGCCCTGTGCCTTTGGGGCTGCATCACCCCAAAAGGGTTGCTTCCTAATTCACACAAAGGTGCCATATAGGCTAGTGATGGCCCTGGCGCTGGGCAAGAAAGGGGAGAATTACATAGAGAAGAAGATCATTCTCCTGACTACATTCTCAAGTGCCAAGGTAGGGGGAAATAGCAGGCATTCCCCCTCCATGAAGCTCATGTTAGGACAAAGGAACAACTGGAAATTTATTCAGAAGACCCAAAGGTTTACTTGAATAAATTTATTCAATATCCTTCACTTGTATATTTTGACTTTTCTCTTCTTAAATGATGCAGTTTTTTAAGAGGAAAAGTAAATAGTACTTTTGAAGTCTAAAATAGCTTTATGATAAACACTAGAACAGAATAAATACTGTTTTATGTGAAAAGGTGGTTTTTAAATTTTGAAAGTATTGTACTTCTCATTAGCCCTTCACTTGCCCTGAAACCACTTGGATCTCTTGACTGATCTCAAGTGAAGCTGAATCAGTGAGTTGATGTGTGGACACCAGAGAGCTCCCATGGTAGGCCACTTACTGAGTGCCCGATGGGCACTCGCTCGCCAAGCACTGGAGAGTAAGTGATATAAAAAGAAATAAGACTTAGTGCTCAATGAGTCACAATCTACTAGAGTAGACATATATGTATCTAGGTAATCTTAATACAACGTGGTGGCAATGCGCAGAGTACTAAGAGACACAGGGGGACCCTTACCTCTGCCAAGAGTCATCAAAGGCTTTCTAGAGGGATGACACATGCACCGAGTCCTAAAGAAAGATCACAAAGAAGCTACAGAAAGAGGGGGAGACGGCGTTATAGGAGGAGAGTCACCATGACACAAGTGGTGAAGGTGCAAAACTACATGGTATATCCAAAGAACTACAGGCAGCAGGATATTGCTGGAGCATAAAACACAAGATGGGGGTGACAGGAGGAGAGGCTGGAGAGGTGGGAAGAAAGCCCAGTCTCGGAAATCCTTCTCTGCCCTCCCATCGAGATGGGATCTGTCCCCTGGGCCATGGAGAACAACGAAAAGATCATAAGGGGGAGGACTCAGACTGAAGGTCAGAAGACTGACCTGAGCTTGTTGTGATCATCCCAGAGAAAGAGGACAAGGACCTGAATTCTGGTGTGGCAAATGGGGCTGGAGAGGAAATGGTAAGTTTAAGAAATATTCAGAGAGTACTAAGTGGTTTATCGGACATGGACCATGAGGCAGGACTCTTGGATGACTCCCAGGTTTCAGGCACAGGAGACAACATGGACTGTGGTGCCATCAACTGGGTTAGAGGCTGCAGGGGCCGGAATAGGTCTGAGAGGAGAAGATGGCACTCTAAAGAAGTACTTCTTAGAATATGTCCTCAAGTACCCTCCACTGGCCTCCAGACAGCTCCTTGTAACACTGATTATTAACACTGCCCTCGAAAGTCACAGCTGGAGAGGGACCTAACAGATCATTAAATCTGGTTGTTTTCACTGTGCACTGTGAGGGTTGAGGAGGTGCTGCAGCAGGCAGGGCTCTGGGGTGCAGGAGGAGGCAGGGCTCCGGGCTGCCTCCCCAGATTCAACCCTAGAAGAGTCCACTTTTACCTATTGTGTATACTAGAATTTTTATAAGACTTCATTTGAAAACAGGAAATCACAGTCTGAAAAACACTGACAACCTCTTCCTTCTACAGAGAGGAAACTGAGCCCAACAGAGGTGAAATAACTTGTCCACAGACACTAGTTTGTAGCAGAGGCTGGGCTAGATCTATGACAGTTCACCACATGACAATTCCAAGTGTCCTCTATGCCGAGGTCCCCTCCAAGAAAGAATTGTTTGTTTTATGGAGTTAGCATCAAAAAAACTGCTCATTAAAAGCTCTCAGTTAGCAGTTTCTTCAGCTTTATTCATTAATAAATAGTTACTGAGCATCTTCTGCATGCCAAACTCCCTTTTACCAAAATCACTTGAATATTTCCATTTGGATCTCCAGCTGTAATTTGATTCTTTGGTAGAGTTCTGACTGGTATTCAACTCTAACTGGATGTGGTATGATCCAAGAAGGGGTCATTTTAGTCCCAAGTAAACAGGATTATTATCAAAGGTGTGAGTTTCCTAATTCACTGAAGGATAATGGCTAATTTATATTTTAAAAGAAATTTTTGAAAAGACTTTTTTTAAAGTCTATGAAATTCCTAAGGTATAATAAAGTGCTATTTATAATTTTTAAAAGAATTACAGATGTTACATTAATTTTTCATACACATTTTGGAGTTTACTGGAAATAATGTCCAAAAACTCAATAAGCTTAACTTTATGAAATTTAGAACTGGTATCTGAAATAATTACAGGATAGATGGTTTCCCAAGAAATGAGAAGACAAGTGAATAGACTTGATAATCCCTCCTCCCCATCATACTAACCCGACAGCTGCTTGCACAAATAGGGTAATTCCTAAAGCAAGGAAAAGCAAATCTTTGCTCAACCTAGAGAAATAGAGACAATTTTAGCTCAGGGGTCACGGCAGCCTGTTGACCTCTTTCTAAAATATTATCCAGTCTTGAGAATCTTGTCCCAGGACTCCCAGAAGCAGTAGGTTGCCACGTTGTAAAGTGTGTGAGTCAGGGTGGGAAACAGGAGCCAGGGGAGAAAGCCCTGCTCGTGGAATGCCAGAGATGAGATCTGCACAGGCCTTTTCAGAAACGTTATATAACATCGCACTGCAGGGAGGAAAACCATTGCTCAGTCTCTCCTGTTGGGAAATTCATTCTTCATCTGATGAAACTCTTTAAGATATGGGGCCAATGGATCAATTTTTCTTCCACTGCCTCTTTATATTTCACCACCCCATCCCATTTTCTTTCTGTACTCCTCACATTTACAAATAATGTTTAATATCAGAAATTCTGTGCATACCAAGATGTATAAAGCCCAGCTAGTGGGGGTGGGTTGCAGGAACAGGATGACAGCTGAAATGGATTTCAAGGCTCTCCTGTCACAATCCCATTTCTTTATAGGTGAGAAATCAAAGTGACTCATCCGAGATTCTCCCACCCCACTGTTCTCACATATTGGTATTATTAAGTAGAGGAAGCAAATAAACAAAAAATTTTGAAGATCAAGCAAAAGCCTAATTGGCTCCACAGGTCCCCGTTTATGTCAGCTTCCTTTATACCATAAAGTATATTACTGAATGGACACGGTGAATCTTACAGGGAGCAAGCACTTGGTTACTGCCTGTCCCCATGACCATGAGAACTGCCTGAGTAAATCTAGAGTTAGGTTCCTTTGAGATGATTATAGTTTTGGTATGTTATTCTGGTGTCCTGGAAAATCTCCCTTAATAGCAATTTTGTTGATTCATTCAACAAATGTTAATGGGAAACTTACTATGCACCAGCCCCACACAATAGTGAGCAAGAGCCCAGGTCTTTTATTCTCTTGCTTATATGGTCTTAACCTTGTTACTGTGTGGTCATGATTGCAGGAGCCATATTTCTTTCTCAAATCCAATAAATCTATCCATCCACTTTTTCATACAGAGGTTTAATATGGTTTAAAATCTCTTTAAACCCATCTTCTGTGCAGTAAATAACAATAGTGGTTTATTACCTCTGTGTCCCTTCGAGTGTTCTTTCCTCTTTCAGATAATGCCATGGATTGGCCTTGTCTGAATGCAACGACATTGAGTTACATATTAACGGAATTTCACATAGTACATGAAGACTCAACAGGAGCAGGTGACAAAATGAAGTGCCTTGGTAAACTCTTCAAATTCCTCAGAGTCCAATGATCAAAGATGTCCCGGAACAGAGAACTGACCATGGATTGGAAATACAAGGTAGATGGGTCACAGAATTTTCTGGCAAGTCCTTGAAAGCATCTGATAAAATGCTATTCAAAGATCCAAAGCCCTTTAATACGACAGTAAAATTAGCATAGGCCCACATACCTAGGACTCAAATCACACTGGATGTAAAACATGGGTTGTCACCTGTGAAAAAGCAAATTGTTGAATAAAAAATGGAAAATGTGACCCAGCCCCGAGAGGCAATACTCCTAGAGGTTAAGAATATGGAGCATCTGGTACCTCGCGTAGTCAAATTCATAGACACAGGAAGTAGAATGGCGGTTGCGAGGGCTGGGAGGAAAAGGGAGTGGGACGTACAGTTTCATGGGTACAGAGTTTCAGTGTGGAAAGATGAAAAAGGTTCTGGAGATAGGTGGTGGTGATGGTCACACAATAATGGGCGTGTACCTTAATGCCATTGAACTGCATACTTAAAAATGACCAAAATGGTAAATTTTATGTTATGTATATTTTATCACAATAAAAACAGTGGAAGCTGGGTAGGAGAGAAGAGAGCACATAATGGGTGTCCACATTAGTTCAGTCTGCCTTGTTACCTAAACCAGAATTTACCCATGTGAAAACTTTGTGCTTTGACTTCTTTATATAGCAAATGTTAATCGGAGTGCCAAACTCACAGTTGTTTGAAAGGATCGAATAAATTCTCAGATGTGAAGGAAAAAAAAGGAATATGGCTCATCTAAGTGTTCACTAAATATTGGCTATTATTACTATGTCTCTTCTGGACATTTCGACTTATTGCTTCTTACTGAGATTAAAAATGTCACACGATGCCCCCAATAAATCTGTAAAAATTTGTTTTAATTACCACACTAGATGTAATTTTCTTTTTGGAAATAATAACATACCATATGTTAAAAAATATATTTTTGAAGTATTATTCTTGCCTCCCCTGCTTCCCAGAACTTTTATTAAATTTAATTAGCACAGGGTCAGAAGTCAAAGCAAACTTCCTGTTAGCTAGCAGCATTCTGCTAACACTGAAAAAAGTCCTACTGGTATGAGAAATTGATTACAAGTAAAATGGCCTAGAGATTCGTTGAAACACATCTTGTAACAACCCATCTTTTTCTGAATCATCAGAATGCTCTGCAATACCTGAGAAGTATTTTTCAAGACAATATGCATCACTAAATTTAATTACACATTTATTGAATATGTATTTTCTACAAAATATTGTGCATGGTGCTCTGAGAGAAGTTAAGACAAAACATACATGTCCCTGTCCTCAGGGAGCTTGCTGTCATGCAGAGAAGTCAATTTCCTCAGAAGGTTTTGATTCCATACTTATCCCAAGACAATTCTCAATATAGATAAGGAAAACTGGATTTTTTTCTGAACTGTAAGAAATCTGTGGTTGAATCACTGTGTCTTATGCCATGGCTTAAAGAATATATTTCCTTTATGCATTTTGATATTTGAGAATAATGAATTCAAAAATTACTGGGAAAAGAAGGTCTATAATTGACCGCCTAGGGAAACAACGAAAATCCCTTCAAAATTCCCACCAGGAGTAGAAAAGAAGTGGATTCAGATACAGTCGGAAATCTTCGCAAGCTTTCTCCACTGGAATTCTAATTAGTAAGACCCCTCTAAGCAATTTTAAAGCTGCTTAATTTAAATACAGGAAGGGTTTCCTTAGGTTCTATAATACTTTGGTAGAGCTGATCCTATTTCCTGAGATTAAATAGAAGAAAATTCTTTTCTCAGGAGATTGAACCACACACAATAAGATCATTCATTAGAATGTTCATATAAATTCAAAATATACCAGAGGAACAGCAAATGTCTTCTTCATAACACCTAGAAATGGAGTGGAGCCACGACTGGTTTTACTCTTGAGTTTTGGCCTTTGTGGAATACAAGTTCTCCTGGAAGAATTACTGAGGTGATAATTCATTTTGACAATAAAACTAAGTACAAGATAGCTTTAAAACAATTTAAATTAAATTAAATCTTTTTTTCTAAATAAAAACCCTCAGTCAATATTATTTGTTTTTTAACAGTTTTGCTTCCATTCGTGAGAATAAAGCTATACCTTCTATAATCTAATTCTTACTCCACTTTGCACCACTTAACACTTAGCATAGGAAAAGCTCATAAACTTTTGAAAGTCAACATTTTGACTCGTCAGGGAAGGGGGAAGCTCAGATGCCTGATTGGTAAGGGGAGTGCAGAAGGATACTTCTCAAGCTTTTTATTGTCCAAGAAAACAGAGGGGAACACTTTTTAAACTCTTGCCGTCCTGTAAATTTACATCACCTCACTAAATTTAATAGCTAAATAGTGTTCTGACTGTTGTTGAGACTTGTGTGTCAGATTTAGAAACATTATTGTTGAGGCTTACTTTGATGGTGAGATTTTAGAAGCCTATTTCCTTGCTAAACAAATGTATTATAGAGTGATGGATAACAGAGATTCAAAGGATTACAATGAGAGATCAAGGAGTTCACCTGCAATATCTATTGCATTGAGAGCCAACTTTATTGAAGTTTCACAATATTAACTGCCTCCCTACGGAATGGCTTAACCAGGTAGGTGATTATCAATTTGTCACCAGTCAAAACACAGATTGCTTCATGTACAGTGTCTGTGGCATAATCATGTACCTTGAGTCTGATCAAACTGGAATGATCCTACTAGGATGATTCTTATAAGAGTGAGAAAGAACTGTTAGTTGGAAACTTCTCTAATGAAATTGTGTCTAATTCTTGGTTTGATAGAACATCTTTCCTGGAGCCCACTCCAAAAGGAAGTAAAGACAAAGCCTGAGAGAAAGAATGGAGAGGGAACGGAAGCTATTCGCTCTCTCTCCCTGAGCCTTGCTTTCTCTGACCACCCCTCACTTCCATCCTAGGGACAGCAGGTAAGAAACTGACCAGTCCTCAAAATTCCCCCTGCAGTGGGAGACTTGCACTTTGAAACTCCTCCTAGCAGTGTGGGAATTGACTGAATTATGTGCAGGAAATTATGTAGTATAAGCATGGATCAACACCGAGAGGCCTGCATTACCTCTTTGACTCTGTTATCAATGTAGCAAGAGCTTTTAAGTTTTATAATTCCATCCTATTTCTTGATCCTATCCTCTAACAAGGTCTAATCTTTTTCCACATATTGAATTCCATTAGCAGCCATTCCAATTAATATTTTTAATAGCAGTCATGGAGGGAGAAGATTTCGGCCTTAAAATATGTCTGATCAGGGCATGAATTAATAGCCACACTAGCAAACACTTACTGACCACTTAATATGTGTCCAGTACTAGTCTAAGTACCTTTCATATATTAACTCATTTAATCTTCTTAAACACTCTGTGAAGAAAGTACTATGATTTCCCTGTGTTATCACTGAGAAAATTGATTAATAGAAATATTAAATAACTTGCCCAATATTACCCAGCTTACAGATTGAACCCAGGCAGATGATGCTAGAGCCTTACAAATTCTGAAACCCAATCTTTTTTCAATGATACAGATTAGATTGAGTTTCTCTGCACCTATTTTATCTGCCTACCATTGTATAAAGTGAAACCTCTAGAATAATCATCTAGAGCCTCTACAATTTTTCATACAAAATATTTGACATTCAATAAAAAAAAAAGACATACCAAGAAATAGGGCAAAAAGAAAAAAGGCAATAGAAACAGGGCCACAGATGATCCAGATAATGAGGTTATCAAACATGGATTCATACGTTCAAAAAAATAGATGACAAGATAGATTCCATTTCACCAGAGAAATGGAATCTAAAAAAAAAAATCAAGGAAAAATTCTATAACTAAAAAAATATAGTAAAGCTAAGAACTCAACAGATTAGTTTAATGGCAATTAACACAAGTGAAAGATGATTAGTTCTGTAAGATAGCTCAGTAGAAAAGACCCAGAACAAAGCACAAAAAGAAAAAAAAGAATGAAAATACAAAAAAAGAGTACAAGGACATATGAGAGATAGCAAAATCCTAACAAGTGTACCTGAGGCTCCAGAAGTGGATTAGAGAAGAAAGGGGGGCAAAAGAAATATTTAAAGTGATAATATCTGAGAATGTTCAAAAATGGATGAAAGATGTCAAACCCCAAGCAGGGGTAAAACTACCAATGACAAAGACAAAGAGTAAGCCACAATAACAGCCAGATTAAAAAAAAAAAAAAACCATGTTACCTTCAAAGGAACTATAGCAATGGCAGCTAAGCTCTCAACAAAAACCATGGAAGTCAGAAGAAAATAGAATGACATCTTGAAGTGCTGAAAGAAATTATTGACAACTTAGTCGTTCATATCCAGTGAAAATACCCTTCAAATTTTAACGGAAAAAAAGAGTTTGTTGTCAGTAAACACATACTAAAAGAAATATTGAAGGGAGTTCTTCAGACAGTAGGAAAATGATCCCAGATGGAAAGACAGAAATGCAAGAAGGAATGAAAAGCAATAGAAAGGTAAATATGGGCCGGGCGCGGTGGCTCACACCTGTAATCCTAGCTCTCTGGGAGGCCGAGGCAGGCGGATTGTTTGAGCTCAGGAGTTCGAAACCAGCCTGAGCAAGAGCGAGACCCCGTCTCTACTAAAAAAATAGAAAAGTCAGCCAGGCACAGTGGTGTGCACCTATAGTCCCAGCTACTCGGGAGGCTGAGGCAGAAGGATCGCTTGAGCCCAGGAGTTTGAGGTTGCTGTGAGCTAGGATGACGCCACGGCACTCTAGCCCGGGCAAAAGAGTGAGACTCTGTCTCAAAAAAAAAAAAAAAAAAAAAAAAAAAAGAAAAGAAAGGTAAATATGAGTATAAATACAATTGTCTATTGGCTACAAAGTAATAATAATATTTTGGAGTTTAAAATACATGTATAGCCAGGCACAGTGGTGTGCACCTATAGTCCCAGCTACTTTGGAGGCTGAGGTGGGAGGATTGCTTGAGTCCAGGAGTTTAAGATCAGCCTGGGCAGCAGAGCAAGACTCCATTTCTTAAAAATAAATAAATAACATATGTAGTTAAAATGCATGACAGCAATAACTCAAACAGCCAAAGGAGATAAATGGAGTTAACGTTTTCTTAAATCCTAGTGTTGTCTGGAAAGTGATAAAACTACTAATTTATATTAATCTTTATTAAGTAAAGAATGCATGTCGTTGTATCCAGTAAATATAATTCCAAATATATCAGTAATTACATTAAATGTAAATGGACTAAATGCTTTATTGATAAATGTCCAACTCAATGAAAAAATACAAATTCAACCATGTTACCTCAGTAAGCACATCTTAAATATAAGGACACAGAAAGGTTGACAGTAAAAGAATAGAAGGAGAGAAAAGTAAACATTATTATCAAACATAAAAAGGGAGATTTCATAATGATGTTTAAAAATTAATCTACCAGAAATATAGGGCAATTTCAAATTTGTATTCCCTCAAAATGTAAAGCGAAAATTGACAAAACTAAAGTATAAAGAGATAAATCCACAATGACCATGGGATACTTAACACACCTTTCTCAATTACTTATTAAACAATCAGACTAAATGATATAATTAATAAACTTGACTTAACTGATACATAGAAAACTCTGCATCTAATAAGGAAACATGGAACATTTACCAAACTGACTATATGCTGGGCCATAAAACAAGTCCCCAAGTCCCAACAAATTTCAAAATATTGAGACCATTAATATATTCTCTGACCCCAGTAGAAACAAGCTAGAAATCAGTAACAAAATGATAACTAGAACATCCTCTAAATATTTTGAAATTGGTCAAAAATAAATCACAATGGAAATTAGAAAGTATTTTGAACTAAATGATAATAAAAACATGGCATATCAAAACTTGTCGATACAGGTGTGCTTAATGGGGAAAGCCAGTGACCATGGCTACCTGGGGAAAAAGGGTGGTAACTGAAAGGCAGCATAGGTGGGGCCCCTTGGGAGCTGGCAACGTTCTATGTCTTGCTGGGGGAGTGATTACAAGGGTGTTTCTCCTTTGTGAAAAATTCCCCAAGCTGTACATTTAAGATTTGGGCATTTTTCTGTGTGCATGTTATACTTGAAGAAAAAAATTTACTTAAAAAAAAAACAGAAATTACTCCTGACTCCTCTTTTTCTCACATTCCACATCCAGATCATCAACATTTCCTATTGGCTTTAATTCAAAATATGCCCAGATTCTGGCCATTTCTTGCTACCTCCCCAGCTACTAATCCTGTCTGAACCAACAGCACGTCTCCATTTGTCTCAGAGTTTCACAACTCATCTCCCTCCTTCTGCCCTTGCTCCTGTATCCCGCTGTCAACACAGCCACCAAGGTGAACTGGTATAGCTGAATCAGATCGTGTCACCAATCTCCACCAAACTGTCCAGTTGGCTTTTCATTTCACTCACAATAAAAACCAAATAATTGCTATGGCCTTTGTCTCTACATGATCTGAACTACCTTCCCCTCTCCTACTTCATTTCCTGCCCCTACCTCTTGGTCACCCTGCTCCAGCCATACTGCCTCCTTGCTTTTCCCAGACAGGCCAGGCACATTCCTGCCCATGCCATTTGACACGCCTTTCCCTCTGCTGTTAGGTTTCTTCCCCTAGATTGACACAGCACCACCCTCTTCCATGACCATTATCTATCATTGCAATTCCCTCTACCCAAAACAATCTCCCATCCCTCTTCGGTTCAACTCACCAAATATCAATCCAACACCAGTATTAGGCAGTTACTGTTATAGGCACTCAGGACAAAACAGTAAATGAAACAGATAAAGATTCCTACACTCATGGGGCTTACATTCTAACAGAGGGAAACAAACAATAAGCATAAATGCATTACTTATACTGTGTGTTGGAAGTAGATAAATGCTATGGAAGTAAAACTGGAGCAAGGTCATTAATGTTACTAACACTGTTCAGAGAGGATGAGAAGGGAGTTGTAATTATAAATATGGTGTTTAGAGCAAGTGTTAGTTAGAATGACATCTGAGCAAAACTTTGAAGGTAGTGAGAGAATTAGCCACGCAGATGTAGGGGGGAAGAGCTTTCCAAACAAGAGCCAAGGCCAAACATAGGAGTGAGTGTGGCTGACATGTCATTAGTAAAAAGGCATATATGGCTAGAGTGGCATGTAAGGTGAGCCACTGTCCAAGTGTGCCAGGGACTCAGGGGTGTCCTGGGATGTGTGACTTTAAGTGCTAAAACCAAGAGCATCCAGGGCAAACCAAGATGGCTAAAGTCGATCACCCTAGAAAAAGTTGTTAGAGGAGGGCTCTGAGATATGATTAGAGGGAGAAAGGAGAGAAGGCAGGGGGGTGGCATCAGATCATGAAGAACCATGGAAACCATTTTAAGGATGTTGGCTTTTAGAATGAGAAAAATGGGGAGCCATTAGAATTTTATGAAGAGACGAATGACACAATCTGGCTTTCATTCCCAAAGACTCGGTCTGGTTGCTATGTTGAAAATAGAATGTTGAAGGACAAAGGCAGAAGAAGGAGCACCATCTTGAATACTACTGCAATATTCCAGGTGAGAGATGATGGTGACTTGGACCAAGAAGGTATCAGTAGAGATAGTGACAAGTGGTCAGATTCTGGATATATTTTAAAGGTAGAAAAAATAAGATTTTCTAACAAGTTAGATGAGGGATATAAGAGAAAGAGAAAGGATGACTTCCAGGGTTTTGATCCAAGCAAATGGGAAAATGAAGTTGCCAACAGCTGAGTTGAGAAAGACTGAACATAGAGCAAGTTTGGAGAGAAAAAAAAAAAAATAAGTTCCATGTTAGACATGTTATATCCTCTTTTTGGCTTTATTTTCCTCCATAGGTCTTATCAATATTGACATACTATATATTTTACTTATTTACGCATTTATTATCTATATTCACCCACTAAATGTAATCTCTAAGAAGGCAAAGACTTTTGTTTTCGTTAACTGCTATATCACCAGCATATATTAATAGAATAAACTCATTCATTTCATAAACATTTATGGAGCGCTTCCTAGATGATTGTAACTAAAATACAATAAGCACATTCCATGTCCTTAGGATTGCCAGATAAAATACAGAATAACCAGTTAAATTTGAATGGCATATAAAGAATAAATAATTTCTAGTATAAGTACGTTCCATACTCAAATATTCAAGTATGTATATTCCATATGCAACATTCAATTATGGAACACATATTAAAAATTATTTGTTGTTTATATGAAAATCAAATTTAACTGGGCATCCTGTATTTTTAGTTGCTAAGTTGGACAACCCTACATGCTCTCTGCCTTCAAGGAGCTTAGAGTATAATGGGATAGATATATAGACAAATAAACAGTCTATATATAATAACTCTAGGAATCTAGGACTCCGTAGGAGCACACAGGAGGGATGGATATCACAAATAGAAGGGGCATCCGAGAAGCTTCCTGAAAGAAGTGATATTGTCACTGACAGTAGAGTGATCTATAATAGCTGAAGAGGAGAAGAAAGATCATTCCAGGAAGTTGGAATATCGTGAGTCAAGCTTGGAAGCCAGAGAGATCAAGGGGCACTCAGGAAGTTGCAAGTTGACCTGGTGTCTTGAATGCACCTAGAGAAGGTAACTGTGTGAGGTGGGAATTGAAGGAGGTATATCACCACCGCATATTGCTGCAGTACGTCTGCAATTACTCTACCAGATATCTAGACCAACGCCAGCAAACACAGGTACCTATAGCCAAGAGCAAGAGCAGCGACAGCAAACGTCTGCCCACCCCACCAGGCAGTTGTGGTGGCAGCAACCACCAGGGCTCTGAGGTTCACTCTTCCCATCCCACCCCAGCAGCACTTTGCCAGGCTTGGCCATCATTACCAAGGACAAAGTGGAGGACGGCTTTTGATAGTTCATCTTGAAGGGCAGTGTCTGTGTTCCCAGCTCCTCAATAGGTAGAAACAGACAGACAGAATAAACTAATTTCATAAAAATAGGTAAACACACCAAGCAGCTTTGGGAGAGAAGCAATCTCATGGAAAAGGCTAGAATTTATCTTAGCAAAATGAGTGGAGTTTGGAGTCCTTCGTAACCTTGTTTGAATCCACAAGATGAGAAAGTCTGGTGACATTTGGGTTCTACCAGAGCATACATTATCAACAAAGGTGATCTTGACGCCAAGAAGGAGAAATTGGTTCTAGGGGGTGAAAAAAAATCTTAGATATCACAAGGGTTTGTTGCCTCCCAAAAGATCACAGTGCATAAACAGATATATAGCATATCTGTGGTATTAAAATTCCACCAGAGGATGGGGAGCAGGGAAGAGTGGGGGAATTAAGGGGAAAAAATATCTCAAAAGGCTATTGGTGGGGTGGCAATAATGAAAAATGTAACGAGAAACACTACACTAGGACAAAGCTGTCCTTGAGGGCTGGAGACCAGGAGGGCTTCTGTGTTCTCCTCGAAGAGCAGGGGCACGGAGGGAGGGTGTCCTGAGTGGCAGAAACAGCCTGTACACAGGCTTCGAGAAGAAGGAAAAGGTAAACAACACGAATGCAATAGTGTGGTCAAATAAGATAAGGTCTGAGAAGGGTTTATTGGATTTAGCAATTAGGAGGTCACTGGTCATTTAACCTCTCTGTGCTTCAGTTTCAATACTTGTTAAATTAAATTGAAAAATAATCTCTAAGGCAACTTACAGCTCTAAAGGCTCTTTCACCAGGTTGGATCTCTACACACAGAGACACACAAACACATCCACACACTTATACACACTCCCAACACGCACGTCAATTTTTTTTTCCTTCATCTAATTACCCTAACTCTCTGCAGCTATATTTGCTTTTGGAGAATTCCAGTTCTCTTTGTTCAATTATAACAATGCTTTGAAAAAAGTCAGGTATGAGAGTCTACAGTGCCCTGATAAACTGAGCTGCTGGACAATAACCTGGTTAGTATCAGTTCATACACATTTCTAATGTCTTGTAAATACCTTTTACAAATGTAGTAAACTCTTTAGAATATAGGTATCTCATTTACTTCATTTGCAAAAAAGTGACTTTAAAACACAGATTCATTCAAATGGCTCAAAGAAAACATATTTTCTCTTAAAGCTATCATTCATTCATTAAATATTTACTAAGTGCCTGTTATGTGTCAAACAATATAATATATGCTTGGGAAATATCAGTCAATAAGACAAAACAATTCATAGCTTCCAGGAGCTTAGTGGGAGAAAAGTGGGAAGGGGAGTCATTGAAAAGTTGATTATGGCGGCACAACTCAGTCACTGCTATCTTCTGGTCACATTGGTAAACATGTTTGAACCTTGAACATGTTCCTGAAAATAGTGCCCTCCAGAATAGGTTACGTATCAACATTCCAAAGGGAAAGACGGCAGCATAAACAACAGCCACTCTACAAAGGTGGTTCTGAACCATTTTGGAGCCATAGACCCCTTCTCAAAATCATGTGTTTAAAAGTCTAAAATAAAATTATGAATGAAACCAATTATATTGGAATATAGTCATTTTTTTAAATTAGCGAAATAGCAATATATGTAATACGTTTACTTCTTTGTTATATTAAATAACAAGTCAAGCAGCTGTCCTAATAGTACTATAATTTTGAAGTAGTGATGAGCATAAATTATATGTTGAGGAACTTGCAACCCTAAATTTTTTATGAAAATATCTGTTATCTAGTGATAACAAAGTCACAGATATGACTAATAATGCTGTAGTTTGTTACCTACATTTATAACTGAACAAATGTTAAATTTCCATTAGAAGTTAATCAAAGTAAAGATTTTTTTCCTCTCTAAATTCACAAAGTCCTGAATTCCATCCAGAGACTCTTTGAGGGTCCGTGGCCCCGTTCTAGGGTATTAAGCTAAATCAGGATTTTCTCTTTCAATAATATAGCTCCATAGTCACTTCTAAAGCTACAGCTCCATCACTGGGACTTCACCAATATGTAACTTGTCCATTACTTGGGACACACTGCCATCCCATGGCTCCTTCTGAAGAGTCTAGTGTTAATAACATCTGCAACAAAGCAGCCTTTTAGGGCATTGGACCAAACCTGCAAATTAATGCACTGGTTCATCACAATTCATTAATCAAACTCAGACTGGATTTAACAACAGATTATTAAAGACTCAAAATTATATCCACAGAAAAAAAAAAAAAAAGCAGCTCCCAGAGGGTCAAATGTAATGTGAATGGTTTTGCATAAAACCATAAACCTGCTATTAAATTAAAAACTGAAGAAATTATGTCCACTCCTTATCTCCAGGCATTTTTTTTAAAGGAAGTCTACACTAATTTATTCCTTCACCATTCCTGGTTACACGGTAAAAGACTAAAAGGTTAAAAATGAAATGGTTCTTTTGATGTTTGGTTGAGCAACTTACACTAACATGTACTGACTGAGGTGAAGAAATTAATAAAATTGCTCCCATAATTCATGACTAATGGGACATTGCCAATACTTTCAACTGACGGTTCACACAAATTCTCCTCGAACACAGAGACACCTCATGGTGACTGACTGTTGGACTCATTCCTTCTGATGGTGTTCAACAAAGCAAAACTCAGCTACCTTGTCCCATGATTTTCTGATCTCTCACCTCTGTGTGTTTGCTCTTGACAAACAAGTCTGTTTTCTCTGTGAACAAAAACAAAAGAGGGAAACAATGATTTTAATTTTTCTTTCCCTTCAGGGAATCAGATTCCCAATGACTTACAAACTTATAGAATGCTATAATTTGGCAGATCACAGTGCTGCAAACAACTGTGCGATGAATTTTTTTAGAAGGTTAATATTTTAGAGCAGCAATCATGATAAAGAGCATAACAATAATGAGAGGTATGGAAAAAAAATTTAAAGAACTGTATGATTTTGTGACATCTTTGTTCTTTCCCCATTAGGATTGAATCATTAGTTCTTTCTGGCTTTGCAGAAACAGACACAAAAATTACTAGTATGTATGCTGATTAAAGTAGGTAAGTGATATTCCTGGAAATACAAAATGTTTTATTCAAATTATATACCTCTTTGATATTTATAGGGTGTTTATATCTTGGCACTGTCTATTTTAAACTCCAAACTGCTAAAGGGCAAGGACTATGCCTTTGTTATATATATGAAGATAATTAATAACTTCTCTTTGAAGATAATTTCATATACACTGGTATAAAGTAATATTATAGATGAGGCAAAATATACCAAAAATCACATAATATATGAATAATATATTATTATATCATATATTAGTGTGTATATATACATAAATATATAGTGTAATAGAAAAAAGTCCAAAAGAGTCACCATCTTCAAAGCACTTTATAAATACAGAGAGATTCTAACACAACATGACTCAGGTGGGAATTTTGGCTATACTGCTGTGGTTACCTCATAAACAGCAAATACGTAGTCCAATTTTGTCGCCTCTTCTCCCAACCCCTGGCACTCTTTCCTGCTGGCCCAAGACCACAATCCATCTTAACACAGCATTGCAGACAGCCTCCATTAATTGCTCAGTGATCACTTAGAATGAAATGTATTCACCCTACCTGGGCACAGTACCTGGCACATAGTAGATCCTCCATGAAGATTTATTGAAATCAAAAAATGAAACTCCCTCCCCTCTTTCCAAATGAAAACACACTGTGTTAGGACTGTTCTAAAACCAACGTAATCATTACTAATTCCCACAAACTGTTATCATAGAGATTAACTGTAAATAAGTGTCTTATTAAAATATTTTAGATTTATGCAGATGTTTATTACTCTATCAATGAGGTAAAAATGTATATGACAAAAGAGAAAGTTATACTTACTTGAAAACACAACTATAAAACCCATATCGTAGAAACTAGGGACATTGCAGGCCAACAAGATTATCAAAAATGAAGCAAACATTAACTTTTGAATGATAGCAGCCTGGGCAAAAGAGTGCTATTGAGATTCCTTATTTCTCTAAGGTGAAATAAGTGGCAAATTATAGTAATAGCTACAGTGTATAAAGCCCTTACTCTGGAACAAGCATCTGCTACTTAGGTGACATGAAAAAACAACCCGTGATGTAGATGATGTAGGTATTAACATCAGCACCTTACAGAACAGGAAATTCAGAGAGCTTCAGCAACTCACCTAAGGTCACACAACGGAGTTGTAGAGCTAGCACGCAAAGTCACATCTGGGTGACTCTAAAGCCCCAATGTATGACACAGCTACCCTCTTCTGCTGCTCTTCTCAGATTCTTTCCTGTGTGTGTTTTCCACTAGAGCTACCCCAAATAGAAAAAATAAACAGACGGAAAAGAGCTGGGCACCATGCATGTCTTTGTACCAATTCTCCATAGTCAGCCTGCAAAATATAAATGGCAGAATTAGCAAAATGGTCAACAGCTTGGGCTATGGTGTCAGATTGCCTAGATTAGCTTCCCAGTTCTGTGACTTCCTTATGTGGGCAAATTTTCTTATCTTTTTTTGTGCCTCAATTTTCTCATAAGTATAATGGATGTGGTAATAATACCAACATTATGGGTTGTAGTGATAATTAAATGAGTTAATAAAGATAAAGTGCTCAGTGCTTGACACAGAAAGTGCTGAACAAATGTTTAAATGTTGGATACTATTTTTAGCTTTCATGGCTATTTTAGAAGACAGATTTGGTCACCCACAACTCAGCATGTTAGTTGATGAGCTTGCAATCGCCAGGTTTCATTGAGCATCTAAAACACTGCAACCTAAACAATAAAATAGCCTGAACTTAGTCCTAATCTAAGACACTGGGCTGTAAATTCTTTGACATAACAGACAATTTGGCAATTCCTCACTAAGTCCTAGTCATATAACTCAATGCTCCACAGGAATACTCAACTCATTTCGGGGACTAAGTGACCCAGATGAGTTGATCTTGATCGGCTACTCATTTTTATTTTTTAATTATTTAGTGTTTTACCCAAAATCAATCACTTTATCTTTCTGGGCTTTCGTTTTCCAAGTCTTAAAAAAAAGTGAGCGCTAGGGGTGAGCAAGTGGTGACTTAAAATAGGACAGGCAAGGAACAGTTGCCATACATTTAGTCCCTGAAATCGCTGGAGCTTCCAAATTAATATATTCTTTCAAAATTGAGGGAAAAAGAACCAATACTCACCCTTGCAACATTATTTCCAATGTACAGACGTAGAAATTAAGGCCCAAGATCACCTAGCGAGGAATCACAGTATTGAGATTGGAGCCCACAATTGATTGCTTTCCAGTACTTGCTATTTCTACAACTTCAGCTTGCCCTTTTAATGAAAAGCAAATATCATTTTTATTACTATCATCTCTTAGATATAGCTAGTTTTTATACATTATAACTATTAGACTCTTTTAGAAAATTGTATAATAAAAATAATAAATATACTGATAGTATGGAAAGCTTTCATGTATAAGAACAGCTCGAAATAACATCTTTTCTACTGGCTCCAATATATGATAAAACTAGGTACCTAAATATTTTAGAATTATTCTTAGAATTGATGCAACACTTAATTAAAAATTACCAGATGTCATGTCCACCCCCATATAACCTGAATTAGTCTTTTGAAACATCACATTCATGGAATGAATACTGAATAACACTTGCATTCCTGGCTAAGGGGAAACTTTTCTAAACTACCACAAGCTGGAGGAGTCAATGCTCTAGATGTTGGTGGCAAACACTCTCTAACCAAGAGGCCTTTTCCTCTTGGTTAGAAAAGCAAAGGGATCTTGTTAGTTTATGGGAGCAGATAATGAGAAGAAAGAATCCACAGCAATCTGGGGTAAACTGAATAAGGTTTACATTCCTTCTCTGAGGAACCCATCCCTCCACACCCCACCTAAGTCACTCTACATGGTAGAGGCCTTCGCAAGTCGAAAATCCACATGACCACAGGTGAGCTCAGCTGTTGAGCCTTTATCCTTAGACGCATTTCATAAAATCATTCTCTCTGGATCGATAAAATGCAAATGCTAAATGTATCTAGTTAACCATCAAAATAAAAGGAAGCTTGAGAATAAAGTTGTCATTCTTAATTTAAATGGGTTCCTTAATCCCTTTACTCTAACTAAGTAAAGTAGGTATTAATACTGTAAACACTTAACTGACTAAAGAAAGATTCTATCCATACCCACAATTAGAGAACATTTAATTTATGTATGCTGCAGCTCATAACTATTTAGCAGCGTGGTTGGGGTAAGTCTCTTTGGCCTGCTTTTTAAATGATTAAATACTCTCCACCCAACTGAATAGATGTCTTCGGAGTTACATTTTGCATGCTAAAACATTCTTTAAACATATAAGCCATCTCTCAGATTTAAGAGGGAAAAAACCTTAGTGACAATACATTTATTATGTCTTTGTTAAAGCTGGACTTTTCCATAGGGCTACGCACAGCTGAAAATGAGACTTAGTTTAATAACAAAGCAAGCATTCCCAGCACTACAAAAATTATAAAATTTTAATGTTTAATGTGTTCCTTAATTATAGAAAACTCTGCAAAGAATAATATCCTTGAAATTTACTATGCAAATGCTCTTAATTTATGACAAATTGCTCCTTAAAACACATGTATTAAATCTCCATTAGATTTGTTGAGGTAATGTACTAATATGCATCACTAAGGTCTTAAATTTCTAAGTAGCAATGCTGTTTGTTAGATGCAAATAAGGATTACCTTAATTAAAATACACTATCCTCAGAGTCTCAGCAGATTTAGCTCAGTCTTTATATAGGACAGGTTCATTATCTACCTCAAGTTAATAAAAGTATGACCTACTGTGGTTATTTCTTTTAAATTTTAATTTTAATTACTATTTTGTTAATGGAAATGAAGCACAAAAGAATTGTGAGTATGATCCAAAAGCAATTTTGAAAACTTAATTAAAATATCTCTTGAAAGCTTCAAAAGGAATTTAGCACTTACACCATTTGATAACTGATGGCCTTACAAATACAACATTAGATACCAACTCTATAAAAAAAAATGTTGAATGAAACATACTTTAGAACTGTAGCGCTTCCTTAGTCTGCATCTTGAACTAATGGTCCAACTAAATAGGTGTAAACATAAAACTTTTAATTCAAAATTTTAACATTAAACAAAGGCTCTTAACAAAGAAATGAAATGAATAACCATTATACAATGCCTTTACAAAACATAAACCTTAAGTGCATTCACAGTTTTTGCATAAAACCGTAATGGTTTAATACAGAAAATTGCAGATGTGTTCAGTTTGTCTTCTAGTCCTTCAGGACCTGAATATAAAATTAGAATGTTGGTATATGTTGTATAAAATTCAGTACCAGAGTTTTATTAGGCAGCTTTCTCTCCAATCTAAATTTCAAAGGTTTACACATATATTATTGATCTTATCTGTGAATATATTGGTTCAGTAAGGATCTTGTAAACATAACACAATCCATAGATTTTATTGAGATTCACTACTCCTCATGAAAAAGATAAGAATATGAGATGAAGGCTATAACAAAAGAGCATGCTCCAGGCAAGAAGCACATTCTTTGTGATATTCAAAATACATTTAGCAGCTCTTATATTACAAACCTAGCAATGTCATGGTTCATAATGCAATACGTATTTTTGTATCAGACCACTTGACTGCTTCCAGTAAGTAAAATCCCTAAATTCATTAGCAATAATGAATTTTTTCCTTATAGATCTATTTAATGGAAAAGACATTTTGCCAAACACCACTCCCAATTCTGTTAAAAAAAAAAAAAATCCAATATGCCATTCCATTTAGCATAAAGTCATGGATCTAGTCTTTTAAATATTGGAATTCCAACTTCAGAAATTAAAGAATTTTGATTTAAAATGAAAAATAGGAACATATGAGTAAAATAATGAGATAATTAAATTGAGGTACTACTGAATTTCTGAAATTCTGTACTCATAGAAATGTGATTTTTAAATTCATACCCCAAAATTCGACCTAATTAAACTAACTGAAGGAATTTTGTAAATATAGGAGAGTTCACCTTTTGGTATTTTATATTTACCACACAGGAAATTGCAAATTTATAAGTGAGTTGTTTTCCAAGAACTTATTTACATGTCAGTTTTTTGAAGCTTAAGATGAATATTACCCTAGAAGCAATAAATGAGGATTAGGTTTATCCTAAAAAAGAATCTATAAAAACTTAATTTACCTTTATAACATAGCTGAAAGATTTGCAATGAAATATAGTAGAAAGCAAAACTCTTTCATACTAGTAATTAAAGAAAATGGAAAGTCAAATCAAATAAAAGATAGTTTATTATTCTTAAATGCTCTAGGAATAATAGATTTAATTGGCAAAGAAAGCAAACATCACAAGATGTTTGTGAGAATTCTAAAGAGGACTTCTGAGCTTTTTGAAGGTCTTTAGAAGTTGTTACCACCACTTCTGTATTAGGGCTTAATTTCACGTGAATGTATAACAACATGTATTAATTGTACAGTTATGTTTAAAAATTAGTGTCTTTCCCTTTCCTTATGGCATATATTCCTAACATGAACTTTATTTTTATTAACAATGATAAGAATAATTTTTAACTTATAATTGGGATGGAAAAAGAGCAATAGTGCAAGATGCCATTTTCCCCTTATGAGAATCGAAATAATGGAGAAAGATTTTTCTGGAGACAGCTAAGCAAGCATTGGAAGAAAGGAAAGGCAGAAGAAAGGCATAATGGAAAGGAAAGAGAGAAGGGAGAAGGGGGTTAAGAAGAAAGTGTGTACATGTATGAAAATGGTAGTTTGAGGTCTATTGTTTGGTTTTTCTGTTCGGAGTGTGTGTGTGTGCACGTGTGCACGTGTAAAACTGAGAAGGGAGGGAGCAAGAATAGTTTGGTTTCCTAATACTGTCTTTTCATTTAAGTTAATTTTTTCATCTCAATTGTTTCTTTTGAAGGCAAAACATGCCAAAATGGTGGATAATCCATACGATCCCTAAATAGAAAATATAATAGCTTAAATTTCTGTAGTAATAAGCACTGAGAAGACGCATAGTAAATAAAACTTAGAATAATTCAGAGTTTTTGCATAAAACCACAGTGGTTTAGCTATATTATTGCAAAACATTTTGTTTGTATTTTAGCCCTCCAGGACCTGTGCAAACTATTGAGCTGATAATGTGCTGCATAAAATTCATTACTGTACTAGGCAAGGACAAAAAAAATCTCAGAGCCTTTAACATGTTCATGTGCATTGGGACTCTTTAAGAGTGTGCAGGGCCTCCTGCACAAGTCTGAACTTTTCTCAAGGGGTAGCGCTCTGTGGTCATGTTCCATGAAACACACTCTGGGAACAGCTGAGTTAGAGTCAGGAATGAGACAAAGATTCCCACTAACATCCCTCTTGTCTAGTGATTCCCATTAACACCACTATTATCCAGTAGTGTTTTGGAGGATCTAGCCAATGCAGTGAAACAAGATAAAGAAATGCAGCATCAATCAGAAAAGAGACAGTATTATTATTCTTTGCAAATAATATTAGAAAAATCCAAGAAAATCAACTAAAACCTATTAAAACTAATGAAAGAATTCAGGATACAGCAAAACACAAAGTTAATAATTTTCACTTATACTAATAACAATCAGTTGGAAAATATAATAGGAAAAAAATATTCCACTCATAATAGGAATTGAAAAGAGAAACAGAGAGAACACCCAAAAGAAAAATGGGCAAAGAATATTAACAAGCAATTAACAGGAATATGCAAATATCCAATTAACATATGAACAGATGTTCAAACTCAATAATGATCAAAAAAATATAAATTAAAACAAGATGCCATTTTCCCCTTATGAGAATTGAAATCATTAAAAACGTGGCTAATACAGTATCTTGACATGAAATGTGGAGGAAAAAGATACTATTATACAAGTAGAATTACTCAGAGTCTAGACAGGAAACAAAGAGCATGCTCAAATTGGGTAATTTGAAGAGCATGTAATAAAAGGATTATTCATAAGGGTGTGAGCAGGGTGAAGGGAACCCACAAGGACAGTGCAGTCCCCAGGCTGCAAGCAGAGAAACCAAGCTGAGCAGAGAGGGGCTCAACTACCAGGAACTGTGAGCTTGGGTCAAGGGAGGCAGCGGAGCTCCAGCAACCCCCCAGGGAGAGCCAGAAGAGGCAACGCCTCAGTATAACTCCTCTTCCCTCCCTCCCACCTCTTGCCAGTGCCCCCATTAATCCAGCCCTACCACAAGCCAGGATGCAAGAGACTTGTACTTTCAGGCCAGCTTCCCAGAGCACAAAAAGGGTGGAAATGGCATGTGTAGAGAAGAGTACAAGGTGGACCCAGAGGGGCAGCAGAAGATATCCAGCATGCAAGTGTTGGGGCAAGCATAAATTAGTAAAGCCAAGCTGGATGACAATTTGGCAATAAAACACAAAGTTAAATGCTCACATATATCATATTTGTTTAGTCATTTTAAAAAATAAAAGTCGAGAAAAATATAAACCATTCTCAGCAGTTGTCTCTGAGAAGGGTTAGGAGGGAAGCTCAAGGCTCTAGAGTCAGCCAGATTTGGGCTTTCATCCTGATTCTAGCTACTCAGTCAATATTCTTTTGACTGCAAAAAAGAGGAAAAAAAAATAAAACCGACCTAAGGAAACAGAGTTTCTGTCAAGGCTCACACCAAACCGTGTGGGGAAGCCAACAGTAGGTTTGTCTTCAGAAATGTCTGGATCCAGACTCAAGCCCATCAGGTTTTTTCTCCTCTGTTCCCTCCACCCACTGGCCCTCCCTGCCCAGGGTCTACCAGCACTGCTTCTTCATATTGGCTTCGTTCTCTCAGGCCAGCTGTTCGCACAAATTCAATCCATGGCCACAGGTAATATGAAACTTACATTCTCCAAGCCTCATGGCCAAAGAGAAAAGAGATTCCTTGGTGCTTCAGTTAAAATTATCCCAGTAAATGCCACTGACTGGGCAAGCCTGGATCACATGGTCAACCATGAGCAAATCCTACCTCAGGCCAGGGCAGCAGGGCATGGTGATTTGTCCTTTCTGACACACGTCCACCCTCTGGCCAAGGGATGGCAGAATTTTGATTGATCTCCCACCACAACCATGTTTGGTATAGAAAAAGCACAAATTCTCCAAAAGAGAAATTTTCTTAACTTAAAATTGGGATTGAAAAAGATAAATAAACTCTATATAAATGTTAACCTTAGGCAGATTACTTAACATATCTGAGCCTCAGGTCCCTTATATATAAAATGAGGGAGATGAAGGCCCCTATATCATAGGTTTGTTATGGGATTAATCCTGTGGGTTAATCTTATTCTTATTGTCTTTGTATTTCATATTATTTTATTTTTTAAAAGAACATGTATTACTTTTAATCATGAATAAGAAAGAAGTTTCTATTTTGAGAAAAAAGAAGTCAACATTAATTGAGGAAGAGCCATCAGGTAAATTAATTATTAACAATTTAAAATTTGTATTGCCTTTGTATTAATGTTTGCCACTTACAAATTATCTGCTATTAACAATTACTGCACTGTGTATTTTACATATGTTATCAGATTTGATCCTCACAAATACTCATGAAGTAGGTGTGACTCCCTGACAAAACTGAAACTCAGAAAAGTAAACTAACTCACCCAATGACACAAAGCCAATAATTAATGGAGTTGCCATATAAACCCAGGTCTACCTAAAGCAGGGAATATAAACTACAACCCACAGGCCAAATCCCGCCTCCCTCATTTTTCTACAACCTGTGAGCTGAGAACGGTTTTTACATTTTTTAATTGTTGAAACAACCCGAAAGAATACTTTGTGACACATGAAAATTATATGAAATTCGAATTTCAGTGTCAATAAATAACATCATTTTTTGAGACAGAGTTTCGCTCTGTCACCCGGGCTAGAGTGCAGTGGCGTCATCACAGCTCACTGTAACCTCAAACTCCTGGGCTCAAGCGATCCTCCTGTCTCAGCTTCCCAAGCAGCTGGGACTACAGGTTCGCGCTACCACATCCAGCTAATTTTTTGTATTTTTTGTAGAGATAGGGTCGCGCTCTTGCTCAGGTTGGTCTCGAACTCCTGAGTTCTAGCAATCCTCCCACATCAGCCTCCCAGAGTACTAGGATTACAGGCATTAGCCACTGCACTGGGCCAAAATTCAAATTTCAGTGTCCATAAATAACATTTTATTGGAACAGTTATGCTCATTTGTTTGCATATGCTCCATGGCTGCTTCAGCATTAGAGTGGCAGAGTGAGGTGGCTGTGACAGAGATCATAGGGATCACAAAAAAATATTTACTATCTGGTCTTCTGCAGAAAAGGTTTGCCCACCCCTGGTCTGAATCCAAAATGCATTATCTTTCAGTATACCTCACTGCCTCTCCTGGTACTGCTAAAAATTACCCACTGGATGCTGCCTTTGGGAGGTTTCTAGCGGCCCTAGCAAGAGTATTTCAATTCAAGAAAAGAGAAGAGGATGAACAAGTTCAACCTGAAGGAATGAAGAGATGGAGGAAGTAAAAGGTTCACCAAAGGATAACATCTACTCAGGACAGGATAGGAGAAGGAAACAAGGTTATTGGTTCTCATGTGGCCCATGAACAGACCATTCAGTTACATAAAATGTTAAGTTGAATGCCTGAACTCAGTATCACACAACATTCACAGCACCTAGTGGGTCAGAAAAAGTTTTTTTGTTTTTTTTTTTGTTTTTTTTTGAGACAGAGTCTCGCTTTGTTGCCCGGGCTAGAGTGAGTGCCGTGGCGTCAGCCTAGCTCACAGCAACCTCAAACTCCTGGGCTCAAGCGATCCTCCTGCCTCAGCCTCCCGGATAGCTGGGACTACAGGCACGCGCCACCATGTCCGGCCAATTTTTTCTATAATTTTTAGTTGTCCAATTAATTTCTTTCTATTTTTCGTAGAGACGGGGTCTCACTCTTGCTCAGGCTGGTCTCGAACTCCTGAGCTCAAACAATCCGCCCGCCTCGGCCTCCCAGAGAGCTAGGATTACAGGCGTGAGCCACCGCGCCTGGCCCAGAAAAAGTTTTGAGGTAATAAAAACTTTAGAAGTAAATCCTACATTGCATTCTAAATTTATACTATTCAAAAGCAACAAAAATAAAAGGGGTAGGAGTAATAACTTATTAAAATTCTTATAATGGAAACAAAAAATTCAAATTGGTCTACAAATTTTAAAAAATGTTAGCTTTTCACTATACATAAAAAATATAAACTTCCAGATTCAAAGGGGGGTTTCTAGCGTATTCCCTGTTTCATTTAAATTTAAAATTTAAATTACTCCCCTTCAATACTACTGTTAAACCATCCTCAGAAAATAATTATCTACTATTTTCTCAAAAATCTCTTAAGACTCAATAATAATACATATTCACATAATCTTTTCTCATAACCTTTATACTTAAACAGTGTTTTTGATATAATCAAAATGTCAACATTAAGAACAATTTTTAATCGGACAGATGGAATAGTAAATCATGACTTCTTTTTATCGCTGATTTATTATGTAGCTCAGATGTATATGAATTTTATCTAGGCTTTAAGTTCTTTATTTATAAATCTAAGCTAATATGGAATATTTTAAGAATCAGACTTAGAAATTTTATGAATTCCCCTGTGGTCTTTGACAATAAATATCAAGTAAGTACAAAGCATTCTCTTCACGGTATCTGCTGTGGTTTAAATGTTTGTGTCCCGCCAAAATTCATGTTGAAACTTGATCCCCATTGTGTGGTCTAAGAAGTGGGGCCTTTGAGGAAGTGATTAAGTCATGAGGGCTCTGCTCTTGTGAACAGAATTAATGACCTAATAAAAGAGGCTTCAGAGAACTGCCTGATTTTCCAGTCCCACCATATGAGGACATGACATTCATCCCCTCTGGAAGACACAGCAACAAGGCACCATCTACGAAGCAGAGAGCAAACCCTCAGCAGCAACCGAATATGCTGGCACCTTGATCTTGGACTTCCAAGAACTGTAAAAAATAAATTTCTATTATTTCTATTTCTAAATGTCCTAGTCAAGGTATTTTGTTATAGCAGTAGAAAAAGACTAAGACAGTATCACTAGACTCTACTTCTCAAAGTTAAAAGTATGAGCTCCCCCAAAAGAACTAAGGAGACACTGGGCTACAGGAGAAGGAGCACTAGACTGAAGACAGAATGTGAGCACTGACCACCACTTGTTCGCTGCCTGATCTTGACCAAGTTACTTAATCTCTAAGCCTCTGCCTTCTGTACCATCTAAGCAGTTGTGTGTATTATCTGTATTAAAGACCTTTAAATGGCAAAGTGCTGTAAGAGATGTAAGTTTGTATTATTGTCCTCAATAATTTTCCTTAGGGTCTCAAAGGCAACTGATTTAGAAACACAATACATTTCACAGATAAAGTCAGACCATTTTTAAGCAAATTTCCAATAACAATTTAGGGTTAAGAAATCATGGCATATATTTCACATGTGGTTTTACAAGTAAGAATTAAATAGGAAAAGGTTGATGGGTTGAGGGAGATAGAGTACATCTTGTTCTAAGTAACTCACATTTTCTTTGTCTCATTGGGCTTGATAAAAGTACAGTGAAGTCTTGATTGGAGATTGCATATTACCGGCAGGTTAACCTTTCTCCACTACAGGATTTGAGTTCAAAAGCTGATGACAAAACCACCATGTGTCTAAAAGCTGATCTTCTCAATTCTGCTGTGTAAGCCAGCTGAAACTGCTATGCCTGTTAATTAACCCCTGAATCCCGTCAAGGTAATTGAAGCATAAATTTAAGGTGAAGATTTATACGGCAGATAAAACACAGAATTCCGGAGCACACATCTCCCCGCCCTATGCCCTCTTCCTATCTCAGTTTGACAAAAAGCAGGTTCCACAGCTTCAGTCCAGATCCACTAAGAGGAGCAAAGTGTGCACTTTGAAATCAAACAAAAACATAATGCCTCAAACAATATTGTCCAATATACATTTTATGGATGTATGGTCTTACAGAATTTCCTTGTTCTCCTTGTAAATGTGTATTTTTTTGTGTAGAGAAAGGATAAACAGATTCCATTATTGTCTTTTCTTATTTGGTTAAACATTGTAGTATTAGGCCAATGATAAGATATCAACTACTTTTATTTAGAAATTATTTTAGTTATAGACAATGATATGTTTGGCTTTGTTCAAAATCAGCTCCAGGACCATCCTTCTTATATTTCCATTAACTATGAAATTAAATAGAGAAGGCAATTTTTAAAAGAGAAATATTGCTTTTAGCCTGAAACCCTAAGTGTTGAATTTCTGCCTGCAGTGAGTTTTTTCAATTAAATTATAAACCATGGGTAATAGAGATTTATAATGCAAGTGCTGATACAATCTTAACTATAGGGAAACCATCCGACATGCTCTATGCTGTATATGGATGGATTATTTGCATTAAATTATCTTTATAAAATGCAAACAAAACAAAGAAAAATGTAAAGGTTGTCGCATTATTAGCATAAAATTAAAGTCCTTGAATGCATAATTATTCCATACTGAAAGCATTAACGGATTTTATTCTTAGAGTTCAAAGGCCTCCTAATTAATATGCAAAATGGCCTCATTTTATAAGCAGGGTTTTTTTTTCCTTCTCATAAAAGAGACAGTTTTTTGCTGGAGGAAAATACTATAAGTTTAGAAAACACTAACTAATATTGATACAAAAACACCACACATCATATTGCCAAAAACAATAACCACTAGATACTATTAGAATATTCATAATTCTTCAGTCTATATATGACTATAAGTTGTATGATTAACAAAATAATAGCTAGCTTAGGAAGATTTAAATTTACAAAATATAAAAAGGAAGCACAATCTTTCTCTGGAAAGGCTTACCTATTTGAATAATAATTCTTTAAAAAAACTATTAAGAAGAAGTAAATCCAATAGAAAGGGAAATTCTGGACCTACCAGTATAAATTTAAATTATGTGACTCCAAATCTAATTTTACAAAGCAAGCACCCTCCAATTCACATGGTCCCATTTGCCAAGATTTGTAGCAAGAAAAGAAAAAAAAGTTTAAATAGCACAATTTTTTTAAAAAAGGTGTGCCAATAAATGGATGATTCTCCAGAATTCTAATTTTTTTCTTATTTTTCTAAATAAATGTCAGAATACTATAATCCTTGGAAGTGATTTACCGGATTTTCCTTAATAAATTTCTTTCCAGTATAGACAGTCCTAAACAACTGATTTTTATTCTGAATACTTATGTACTTTTAAATAATTTATGCCCTTTGGAGTATTTGACATGTGTTACAAATCAAACTACAACCACTACAATACTGTCATGTTTTAGAAAATACAGTAATTTCTTTTGACCAAGAAATAATGTTCCTACAAAAGAGATATGAGGTCTTAAAATACAGTGTAGTCCCAAAGTGTCTCACTCAGTTGAACAATGGCATATAAATCTATAGGACTCAACCTCCAGGTGTAACACCATGTTCACTGCCAAGATTAGGAATAGCATTCCCCTAATATGTAGAATACATGTGGGAAATATTGATTAAGAATCTACTATGTACCAGGGAGTGTGATGGGCTCTCGTCATTACCATTATCCCATCTGGGCCTCATATTTATATTTAACAATTATATTTACACACATTTATATTCACAGTTGTATTTGCCAATTATAAACCACCATTAGAATGTTAGAATCCTTAATCAGGATGTTTAGGGTGTAAATTCATGCCAAGCACATTAGAAAAAGGTTATTCTTTTCAAAAACTTCTTTAGAGTTGATAAAGAAAGAAGGATAAACAATTTATTAATGCCTTTTTCAAGTCCTTAACATGTAATTAATACTCAATAAGCTACTGAGAATGAATGAATCATTGGATAACAATATTAAACCATATTGAGGTCAGGTTTCTATACTACTCTAAATTAGTTAAAATCAGAAAAGTTTACATTTGCTTTAAAATGGAGAAAATACAGATTATATACTTAAAACTCTACATCAAATGTGAATGGTTCCACTTATTAAAATGTCAGTGGGAGATTCTGCTATTATCTCATTAAATAAGTATATGCAAGTAAAATAAAATAACATTTATCATTTGTTTCAAAAAAATCATGTTCCAAAAATTACTAGATTATGTAAAATTTGTCCAACTCAGAAAGGGCCCAGGACCTCAGAATAATGGCTGAGATTAAAAGCGTTTTTAACCTTTTTCCAAGAAAAGAAATACTAGCTTTTTTGCTAGCTCTGCATACTCAAAGGCTGAAATCAACACTGTGTAAAATGGTGTAAAAGAATGTGTAAAAAAATACATTCTTTAATTATTTGTTGTATTTTAATGTCTTAAGATGAGATATAACAAATTATTTCATTTATAAAGCACTTCACAATTTCCCGAGTGTTCCTACAAGCCCACTTCTTTTAAGGGACTTAGTCTATCTGAAGGGTAAGGCTTCCCTGAGAAACTACTACCCACAGATCACTACCCGTGACAGTTCTATTGTATTTCTGGCTAGTTAAACCACATCTATAACATGGAATTCAATTCTGTATGCCACATTTTAAGAGGGACATTGACCAATTAGAATGTAATGAAAGGCAAATGTCCAGGTGAATGGGAGAAGCTACAATTTTTGATAAATTATTCGAGCAACTTGGGAGGTGAAGAATAAGGAAAGGCATAATATCTGCTTTCAAATATTTGAAAAGCTGTCATGGAGAGAAGAGTATACTAATTCTGTCTTGCTCCAGAGGCCAGAACCAGGATAAAAAGCTATAAGTTAAGGAAAGCAGATTTTGATTCAATGCAAGAAAGAACTTACTATCTACTGTGCTTTCCAGTAACAGTAACAGCTGCCTCTTGAGGGTATACTGATCTCTGGAGGTTTTCAAGCAGACGTTGGATGCCTATCACAGTTATAATTTTTAAATATTACTGCACTGGGTGCAAATTTGGACTAAAATATCTCTAAATTTCTTTTTAGGTCTCAGATTCTATTTTTTCTAGATAAAATGAAATGCATAAATGCAGCTCAAAAGGAGATTTCTATTGTATGTTCATCTCTCTAACAGCAAAATATTTTAATTAAGTTTTTTTTTAAATAAGTGTAAGATTTTGTGATATAGAGATTGCTTACTCCCAAACCAAAAGAGTCATTGGTCATTTAAAATAGCGGTCCCCAACCTTTTTGGCACCAGGAACCTGTTTCATGAAAGAATTTTTCCACGGACCTGAGGGTGGGGGAGCTCAGGCAGTGCTGCTAGCGATGGGGAGCAGCCCTAAATACAGATGAAACCGGCCGCTCACCTCCTGCGGTGCAAGCACTCCTCCTGCGCCATTTCCTAAGTTTCATGGAAGATAATTTTTTCATGGGGAGGAAGCACAATGGAGCTCTGCGGCCCGGTCCCTAACAGGCCAGGGACTGATACTGGCCTGCAGCCAAGGGGTTGGAGACCGCAGAAAAACACCCAATACGTATGAAACAAGAAGTATAGCAAGTTTTAGGCATCAAGTATTATATGTTCTATTCATATATAAACAATTGCAATTATAAGAAAATAGATTTTATTTGTGAGGAAACCCTATGAATTTACTATGAGTATAAATTTAGGGATAATTTTACAATCCAAGAATGAAAGAAATCATCTCTCCTCACTAATGTGCCAGAACAGAATAGAGCATTTATTTTCCCTAGAAGGCTGGAACTATTAGACAACTGTTCCCTGGTTGCTTGAGTTCTCCTTGCACTATGTATAGGACTAAAGAGCTAATATAATTATCTCCCAAATGTAGTTTTATAGATCTATGTTCCAGTCCTGGTTTTGCTACCAGATGTATAAGTAGTCTTGGGTTAGTAACTTACTTCACTATCCCCACTTAAAAAAAAAAAAAACACACAGCAGGATTAGACAATCTTTTTAGTTCTTCCTAGCTCAAATATGGAGAAGTCATCGTACCTAAGCAGTCAAGTACTGTCAACCTTCGGGAACAAACCATGAACCTAAAAACAATTTTTAAAGCCTGCGAGTGTGAGTACCACCGGAAATAATGAAAAGGATAAACAGTGGCCTTGTGAGGGTGGTATTGATCTCTGAGAGGAAATTCAAGACGACACATGGTGATTGGTTGTTGTACCGACCGAAAAGAATCACTCTCACTGACGATGACAGTGATAAAAGCTAAGTCCTGCTACCATAAAATCATAACATTTGGAAGAAATGGGCAAGAAAGGAGGGAAGAGACAGCAAAGAAGAGAGAAGAGGAAAGAAATCAATGAGCAGCCAGTCTCTGCAATGGCAGAAGTCAAAGGAAGCACCAAGAATGGTGAGCAGGAAAAAAGGGAGAGCGGGAAATGAAGCAGAGGTGGCAAAAGGAAAAGAGAGGGACAAAGACCTGCTGGGACATGACAGTGATGGGGTCATTCACAAGAAGTGGAAGCTGAGGTTCTTGTACTTCTATAGACCTAGAGAGAGCTTCCTTATGTCACAGGGGGTGGAATCAGGCTGTGAGTGCCAACTCCAGTGCACTGAACTTAGATTATGTTTAATCTACTCTGCTTATCGGATGACTGAGAAACATTTTAAAATATTTTCATCTCCGAAATGTTTCCAAAAGGGCCTTGCTAATTAGAATTGACCTTTGGATCATGGAGAAACCTCATTCATCCAAAGTTAACTGAGATGTTCCCTTGTACATGGAGTGGGTTTATAGATAGATAGATACATGGATGATTTATAAATAAGTATGAATAACTTCATACTTGAGGGCCTAGGACAAAGTTCTAACTATAAAGAAATCAGATGTATTGTGCCCTTCTCTCTATTCTCTGTCTACTTGGATTTCTTGGGAATTGACATTTGTGTGGGCTGATAATGTAAATTCAGCAATGATTTTTTGTTTGTTTGTTTTGTTTTTTTTTTTTTGAGACAGAGTCTCAGTCTGTTGCCTGGGCTAGAGTGAGTGCCGTGGCGTCAGCCTAGCTCACAGCAACTTCAAACTCCTGGGCTCAAGCGATCCTCCTGCCTCAGCCTCCCGGGGAGCTGAGACTACAGGCATGTGCCACCACGCCTGGCTAATTTTTTCTATTTTTAGTTGTTTGGCCAATTTCTTTCTATTTTTAGTAGAGACGAGGTCTCACTCTTGCTCAGGCTGGTCGCAAACTCCTGAGCTCAAGCAATCCTCTTGCCTCGGCATCCCAGAGTGCCAGGATTACAGGTGTGAGCCACTGCGCCTGGCCCAGCAATGGGTTTAATGAAAAGGAAAAAGTAAACATAAATTAAATTCGCAAAAGATTTTTCTCCTTTTTTATTTTTTCTCTGTGTGTTATTTTCATAGGAATCTGTGTCTTCAGGAGAATGCAAAGAAAAAAGTTTAGTGTCATCTAAATCTATTGACTATCTTAGCACCGTGTAAATTTCAAATAATTATTACCAATACTTCTAGGAAATAAAAAAAGTATAACAATAAAAAAAAGCATGCCAGATTGACTTGTACTTCAATAAAAACGTGGGGACATAGCCTGAGAATGTGCTAAGGTGATATTTCCCTACAAATACTCAGAGAAATATTTACCTATTTGATATGAGATGGGATGGTGTTTAAAAGTATTAACTTATTTGTTTTTTCCCCTTGCATTTTCTCATATCCTTTTCTCAGCCCAAAGAAGAACAGCATCTACCTCACTGCAACAGAGAATGGCTGTTAAAGCTAGATACAGGTAAACAAAAGAGCTAAATTCTTGGATTCTGTGTTTCAAAAGCTTATTCTGAGTTAAGAAAATCTAGGTTTCTAAGAACTCTAGGCAAAAAGTTTCAATCATAAATAATAGATTTGGAAAAATTCACTATCGGTCACATTTTAGACTCTATAATTGTTAGTAGGTACCAAATTTCATATACACACATCTGAACTGGATTTTATAACATATAATAGAAAACTTAAAATGTGGCTTAAAGCTACAAAGTTATATTCTTTCACATAAAAAATATTCAGAAGGCAGTTCCTATGTTTTGCCCCACTTTTACCCTTAAACTCAGCTTGTAATTTCTTAGATTGCTTTTGGCATGTCAGCAAGTGTCTACATTCTGGGCAGCAGAAAAGGAGAGGGCAAAGCTCATAGCTCCCAGGGAGCCAACACCTTCAAGAAGCCTTTCTGGGCTGGACGCGGTGACTCACGCCTGTAATCCTAGCACTCTGAGAGGCCGAGGTAGGAGAATTGCTTGAGCTCAGGAGTTTGAGACCAGCCTCAGCAAGAGCGAAACTATCTCTACTAAAAAAAAAAAAAGTAGAAAGAAATTAGCTGGGCAATTGAAAATAGAAAAAATTAGCTAGGCGTGGTGTTACACACCTGTAGTCCCAGCTACTCAGGAGCCTGAGGCAGGAGGATCACTGGTTCCCAGGAGTTTGAGGTTTCAGTGAGCTATGATGATACCACTGCACTCTAACCTGGGCAGATAGAGTTAGACCCTGTCACCAAAAACAAAAAAAAAAAGAAAGAAAGAAAGAAAAGACAAAGAAAGCTTCCCGGAAGTCACAATCAAGACTTCCATTGAGCCAGAATATAATCTTATGGCCACTGAAAAATATGGTTTTTATTTGAGATAGCAATATATCTGGGTAGAAATTGGGGCTCAATTACTATAGGGAAGGTTACAATAGAAATTAGGTAAAAACCTAGTGATCTCTAGTGATCACCTAGTGAGCCCAGATTTTCTCTGGGCTGGGGGTTAAGAGGCTTTAGAGGAGATGTTTTGAGAGGAAAAGATAGTAGAGCCTGGAAATAAGGAGAACAACCTGAAAGGACCAAGTGGGCTAAAGGAGAGGTGGCATGCAGAGACCACCTAGAGTGAACCCCAGGTAACAACATAGGAGCAGTCATTGCCCTGCCACTATCCAGGTCCCATGCAAGTGAGCATCACATCTCACCATGAAGAAGAGCTTCATTAGTCATCCAGCTCACTGGTTTCTGGCAAGGGACCCCCAGTAGCATACTGGCCTATTAATATACCAAAAGTAATATGGTCCTCTGTGCCCTGAGACTTGGCATGGCCTGCATGGGCAATCCCCCTTATAAGGGCTCTGTACTTTCAGAAGACCACTGAAACAGATATTATGACGCCAACCATCAAAATGGGTCCTGATAGTATCAAAAAACACTAGCACACAACTAGCTCAAGATTTCTGCCAGAACCAAGACTATGGTGAACATAGTCTTGATAGATGTTATCTCACCAGCATTAGCTTCTAAAATATTTTATTCCTAGCTGATTACTTGTTTCAGACTATTTAAGAAAATCTACAGATAACTAAAAATAAACCGTATGGGACATCCCATCCCACCCAATTGTTGGTGAAGCAATGGAGCACCCGGAACATGCATACATTGCTGGCTGGAATGTAAAATGATGCAACCACTTTGCAAACAGTTTGGCTGTTTCTTACAAAGTTAAACATATACTTACCATAGAAATTCCACTCTTAGATATTTACCAAGAGAGATGAAAATTTGTATCTATAAAAAGATTTGTACCTAAATATTTGTAGCAGCTTTATTCATAATGTCCATCAACAGGTGAATGACTAAGCAAATTGATACAGTAGTTATAAAAAGGAACAAACCACTAATACACAACACAGCGTGGATGAAATCACAGTGAAAGAAGCTGCACACAAAAGAGTACATATTATTCAATAACACTTTTGTTCTAGAATGGGCAAAACTAATCTACAGTGATAGAAGTCAAAACAGTGATTACCTAAGGAATGGAGTATAGGAGAAGACTGACGGCAAAGGGGCACACAGGAACTTTCTGGGGAGGTAGAAAGTTTCTGCATCTAGATTAGTTTCCCATCTGGTCAAACCCAGCAGCTGGAGTTGCCCAAAAAGTGGCAGCAGGGGAGTTCCCACAGGAGACTGCCCTAAACCTTCCTGAGATGGGCCCAGTTGGGATTCTAAAGAAAGAAGCACTAATGCTAGGGTGACCAGTTGAAGCATTTATTAAAGGAACTTATATACAGAGGGAGGCGGCAGCATGTCCTCACAAATGACAGTGAGAAGAGGTGTTCTACCTAGGTATGTTCACAATGAGGGGGTCAGGTAATGGAGTTTATAGGAGGGTTTAAGGAATTTGGCTGGGGGTAGGGCTACCTTCTATGTGTTTACCAAAATGGTTGATCTTTCTGTGTTTCCAGCAACAATCTGAACAGCTTTGTCAGTACCTAAGAATGTTCAAGGTCCTGCCTTGGGTTCAAGCGTGCAGGGGAAAACATGTAGCTGGCCAGGTCATGGAGCAGACGAGAACTTCTGTGTTTGGTTAGGACATGAAAAGAAAGCAGGGGGATAAGAACTGGGGGACCCTACGATTGGTGTGCTGTTAGAGTGGGAGACTAAGAGACAGAGCTGAGACTGGAGGCAGGGGCTTGAAGATCAGGTGCAGGTGTTAAAATAAACAACTCTTAGGCAGAAGCTAACTAGAGGGGCTGATAACTGTAGGCAAGAACCAGCTTCAACTAGCTTGTCAGTTATCTCTGTCACCTTACATGAACTTTAGCTAATTATAATATAATTTATATTGTGGTTTTAAAATTTCTCCACCCTTGAAATCACCATGACAGTTCCAAAACAACCATATGAAGTATGAAAATGAGAGGCAACCCAATTCTAGGAATTCCTGCCCAAATTCTTAGTAAAAGCCAACCTCTTGGCTTTGAATATTCCTCCCTTCAATTAGTAAGACTACAAAAGATCTAAGACCACTGCCTCCCAGTATAGCTGTTCTCTTTCGAGCCTGCCTGCGCTCCTCTCTGAGAGCGTACTTTCACTTTCAATAAAGTTTTTGCTTGCTTGGTTTACATGCTGAATTCTGAAATTCTTTTCCATGATGAACACTAAGAACTTGGAAAACCTCCACCCGGAGGTCAGTAACAGTGGTGGTTGGTGGTTGCAGATATATGCATTAGTCAAAAGTCATCAAACTGCAACCTTAAAATGGGCAAATTTTATACAGTCACACTTAAAGAACTTCTGTTCATCAAAAGACATAACGAAAAGGCAAACTACAGAGTGGAAGAAGCTATTTGCAACACATATATCCAAAAAGGGCTCATATCCAGAATGTACAATGAATTCTACCACCAATAAGAAAACAGCAGACCACCCAGTGGAATAATGAACAAAGGATTTGAAGATGTAATTCACAAAAGAGGATATCCAAATGACCAATAAACATATTAGAATGTGCTCAACCTTATTGGTATCTAGGACCACTAGACACATACCAGAATGACTAAAATTAAAAAGACCCTCAGTATCAAATGTTGGCATGAATCTGGAGCAATGGGAGCTCTTATGTACTGCTGGCAGAATTGTTAATTTTGCCCCAACCACTTGGGAAAACAGGTTAGCATTATCTAATAAAGTTGAAGATACACAAACACTAAAACCTAATAATTACACTGCTAGTTGTGTACTCAAAAATAATGCGTACTTACATGTACCCAGAGACACACACAAGAACATTTATTGCAGCATCATTGTAATAGCAAAAAATGTTAAAACGATCCCAACGGCCATCCACAGTAGAATATATAAATAAATTGTGATATGTAAATATATTGGAATGCCATGCGGCAATGAAAGAATGGCTTATATTAATAGCTATGCCAATAAAATGATGAATCTCACAAACATTAAGACTGAGCAGAAAAAGTCAGACTTTATTATATAAAGTTCAAAATCAAGTAAAACTAAACTTTACATACTGTTAGCATATTTAGGTAGTGAAGAGAAAAAGAATAAAAAGGAAGTGATTGTTATAAACACCCAAATAGTGATCAACTCAGGGAATTGAGACGGGGAAATGTAAAGATGTTAGCAATATCCTATTTCTTGAATAGGCGGTGAGTGTACAGATTTTCACTGGATAATAATTTCGTAAGGTGTATAATTATATTTTGTTGCTTTTTGTATGAGTGTTATAACATAAACAATCTTATAAAGAGGTGTGGGGATGATTACATGATAACAATAGATTTCAATTCAATGAACAAAACAAAGTAAGTGGGAATCAAAATTAAGAGAGGATGTTATTTACAAAAGGGATAATTTGACCATTTTTATTATTCAAGATTAAAAATTGAAGAGATAATTAATCTTATAAAATCCCATAGAAGACAGAGGATGAACTCAAGTGTATAGATAAAAGGTCTTACCTTGAAAAAGACTACCCATTCTGTCTCCAGGTTAGGAAGGAGAAGGGAATGGTACGGAGAATAGTTGAACTGGAGGAAGTATATGGGAGGTCATCCTGGGTGATCTTTACCAGTTAGAATATTATTATGGAAATTTTACAGACTGAACTTATATTTGGGATCATAGGTTTTGTTTTGTTTTGTTTGAGTTTTTTGATGAACATTCATATCTACACAAACCAGTGACTTTCCAGAATCCAGAGGAGGAGTTGAAATTTCCCTAGTAACAATATTTGTATTCATTTTACATAACTCAGTATTTTCTGAGCTTACAATAAGCAAGATTCTGACCTCAAAAAACTTCCACTATAGTAATGAGAAGAACAGAGTACATTTAAAACTTTGGCAAAGTACAGTATATACTAAGAAAAGGAAAGGAAGGAGGAGAAAAGGAAAGGTGAAGAACTAATGTCAATTGAGTTCCTACCGCATGTCAGACATTATGTTAGGTGTGTTTGTACATTATTTAATCTATTGAGAAGTCGAAGAAAGTGATATATTAGTCTAATTGTACATCTGGCAAAACCGAAGCTTGCTATAAGAATTCAGACCAGGAAACAATTGCTGATCTAAAAATGGGGATCAAGTAGATTATAGAGGAAAAAGGCCTTGAAATATAGAAAAGATGTCAACAGACAGCAGAAGAACAGACAAGAAGAAATGATATCTCAAGAAGGATGAACACGAGTATATACGGAAAAAGGAAAAATAAGCAATAGTTATCCAATTTGGCTGAGGCAAAAGGGATATGTAGAGAATGAGTGGAAGACAAAACCAGAAAATAATGGTTTGGGGTCAAATTGAGAAGGCATTTGAAATACCAGAGTGAAGAATTTATAACAAATCCGGTAGGAAATGGGAGTGATATGATTACTTGAAGATTTATCTGGTCCAAGTCTATCATCCTATATGTACAATTTCAAAATCCAAAAAGTTCTAAAAACCAAATATATGAATTTTTTTTCTGGTCACTTATTTGGAGACAAAGCCAATCTGATCTGAATTCATTTGGCATCAAAATTTAATCTGAATCAATGTGAGACTGTTTATACTCTTTATTTATCTTAGTGAGAATATGCATATATTTCACTGTAGAAATAAGTGTTTGATTACAGGATGCTTCCCCAGCCCCCACTGGGCAGATTTTGTAATACATGGTACAATTATATTACCTTTCTAAAACTGCAAAAATTAAAAATGAAAATCTGCATTCTAAAACATACTTAACCCCAAGAGTTTTAGATAAGGGATTATCAGCTGTAGTCATGTATAGGATAGGATAGAAGGGGAAAACAGCCAAGAGGGCCAGTTTGGAGATTTCCAATAGTTCTGGCCAGAAAAAATAAGAACCTTACATACAGTGGTTCTTTTCCGTCAGAATAGAAAAGATGGATGAATGTAAGCATGACTGGGGAGAAGACATGGCAGTTCATCAGATATAAGCGAGAAAGGAAGAAGTCAAAGAAAAATCCAAGGTTAATCCTGGTAGCTTAGTAGTAATTTCAATACTATCAATAAAAACAAAATGAGATCATTAATGAGTTTGCTTAAATCATGATGGATTTAAGGTGTCGGCAGAATATCCGGGTTGTGATGTGAAGCAGAGAGTTAGAAATGGAGGTTTAGAGTTCAGGAGCTGAAGTGTAGATCTGAGACTCAGTTACACAGAGGGGTATTGACAGCTATGGCAATGGATGGAATTCTCAAGTAATAAAGAAATTCATGCATGGAATTTTGGTGAATCACTAGCGCTTTGCAGAACAGCCGTCTTAGTTGCATGAAAGGTCTACTGCTAAACAGTAACAGAGGTAAGCATGCCTTGATGGCGGAGCAGCGTTGTCAGACACACCAGAAATGCACCAGGTGGAGGCTCACAGAGAAGAGAGCAAAATACCTGAATTCCCTCCTAATAACTACTTCAGGATGTCTTGCAACAATGAACTGAGCAAACACAAGTTTAGAGCTTTGGAAAGATACCCCAAAGCAGATGAGTTCACTTTTTTAAAAAAATCAATACCTGTCCTTGAGTTCACATTTTTTATACTCCCAGGCTGCAGAAATGTGGCTTTTTGCCGAATCTGTTACTATGGCCAGTTCTGACTCAAGAGGAGACATTCAAGCCAAAATAAACTGCAGTTTGTCAAGTTGTTAACTTATTTTGTAAACAGTATCCTTCTTACCAATGCTACTACAAATCCATATCAGTATTTAACGTGTTATAGTAGTGAAAACATGAGTTAAGCAGATATGAACTGAAAGCCACATTCCTCACCTCTAACAGCAAAGCTACTGACAGTTCTTGAAAAAGCTACTGATATTTCTTGAAAGGTGTGATGGTTAATTTTATGTGGCAACTTGGGTAGGCTAGATACTTCGTCAAACATTATTCTGGATGTTTCTGTGAGGATGTTTTGGACGAGATTTACATTTTAAATCTGCGGACTTTGAGTAAAGCAGATTGCTCTCCATGTGGCAATAGTGTGGGTGGGCTTCAGTCGATCAGTCGAAGGCTTGAGTAGAACAAAAGGCCGGCCCTCCCTGGAGCAACCGGGATTTCTGCCAGCAGACTGCCTTCAGACTTCACTTGCAACATTAACTTCTCCCTGGGTATGCAGCCCGACAGCCTTGAAGTGCAACATCGCTCCTTCTGCGTCTCCAGCATACTAAATCACCCTGGAGATCTTGGATTTACCAGACTCCATAATCGCATGAGCCCATTCCTTGAAATAAATCTTTTCTTCTCTTATATGCATACATATTTATGTTTGTATGTATATACACCCACACACACATACCCCCTATTGGTTCTTTTTCTCTGAAGAACCCTGACTAATACAAAAGGGATGGAAAGAATAAAGCAACATAACTTCAAGTGAGCTGAAGAAATTGAAACCTATGATCCAGGTTATTTGAAAAAAAAGGCATCTGGTCAAAAACCAAATGGCGGGAAGCAAACTGATCGAGGCATCAAATTAATTGAAAGGACAAACTGGTCACAAATGAAGATTCCATTCCCCAGAGTTTTTTACTTCTTAGTATAATAATTTTTACGCATCATTGGCAGCTTTGCAAACTTTACACATCTTTGTTTTTCATAATATGGAGGGAATGCTCCTAGTTTTAATTCTTTTTATTTCAAATTCATTTTCCTGCCCTATGCAATTTATAATAGCAAAAAATTAAAATTTTTTTATTTATCAAATTCAGACTTTTGTGCATTAGCTGACAAATAAATCAAGCTATCACATCATAATTCTAAAATTTCAACAGCATCTTCATCTTATATAGCTGTATTTGTGCAATTGTTTGAATGTTATATTTTCCCTTTTATATAAAAATAAGTGGAAACAGAAAATTAAAGGGTCAAAAATAGTGCTAACAAAGTCTCATAGAAAGTGTAATTAAGATGGAGATCATCTGGCATGCTAAAAAAGATAGATGTATGACTTCTGTTATACAATCATTGATCTTTACTCATTTCAGCATTCAATTATGAGACAAAGAAAAAAATTAAAAATATGTAAGAAATGCTAAAAACATATGATCAAATATTATTTGATAGGCAATCTGAAATTTTATAATATTTTTAGCTTTCTGGGACTGGAATGCCCTGTACAACATGTATGTCTGTTGTTCGACTTTTCACATTCAATCTCCTCACATAGTTTTAGGAACATATGATCATAGGGCAGAGTTCCAAACTTTAATGTGCAACAAACCACCTGGGAATCTTGTTAAATTGTAGATTCTAATTCAGTGGGTCTGGGATAGCACGTGAAATTCTATATTTCTAACAACAGATGATGCCAGTCTATGAATCCCCCACTTTGAGTAACAAGGGTACAGGAGACCTGTGTGTATATATATATATCTCTCAAAAGTATTTCTTAAAAGCGCATACAAACATTTCAAAAACTACTTAGTCACAGCTTACCAAAACTACCACTAGATGAAAAACCAGTAACTGATATTCAACTTTAAACCACATTGCCTTCATTCAACTTTGCTCTTCTTCCTGTGGTTGGTCCCTTTTCATTCATGTATTGGTTCAAATATCAACTCCTTAGAGAAAATTTCCCTATTTAAAATAGGCTACTTAAAATAGCCTACCCTTCTGCATCTACCCTGCAATTTTGTCTGTTGAGCCAAATTTCAGGATTGAGAAATTGCTATTAATTACAAAGATTTAAGAATATCTTCAATATATTTTTTTTTACCAAAAATATTGTAACAACTCTGGCATTGTTTTAAGTCAAGGCTACATTTATGGGAGAAGAAATATAGAAATATATATTAAAGTAACTAGATAGCTTAATGAATTATTATAAACAACACATCTGAGAAACTAGCACATGGTCAGGAAATAGGATGTAGCCATCTCCCGAAAAAACCCTTGCATGCCTCTTTCCAACTACAATGCCATCCCTGCCCCCTACAAGTAACTGCCCTCCTGACTTTTATTATAATAACTTCCTTGCTTATCTTTTAGTTTTAGCTCTTAAGTATGCATCCCTAATTTAGCATCATTTTGCCTGCTCTTGAACTTTTGGAATCATATAGTACATACTGTTTGTGTTTACCTTATTTGGTTCCATATTGATTTTTTTAAAGATTAATACATGCTGTGCTATGTGGCTATAATTCACTCATTTAGTTTACTATATAATAGTATTCCATTGTATGAATATACCACAATTTACTTGTCCATTCTATATTAATGGATGTTTGGGGTGCTCCATTTGGACTATTAAAAATAATGTTATAAACATATGTATACTTGTACATGTAACTTCCTACACACATGCACACATTTTTGTAAGGTATATACCTAGAAGCAGAGTATCTGGGTTATGGGGTTTGGAATCTTCAGTTCTTCTAGATAATGCCAAACTGTTTACTCAAAGCAGTTGGGTCAATGTGTACTCCCACCAACAGTGTATCAGTACTGCCATTGCTCCACTTCTTTGCCAACTCCTGCTATTATCTATCTTTCAAATTTTAGTTATTCTATCTTATTGTGGTATCTTATTGTGGTTTTAATCTGCATTTTCCGATTACTAATGAGGTTGAGCACTATTATGCATGTTTTTATCCATTTGCATACTCTCAGTTGTGAAATACATGTTCAAGATTTTTATGCCCATTTTTCTATTAGGTTGTATATTTCTTAGTAATATTCTAGAGATTAGACCTATATAAATTAAATGTACTCAAATACCTTCACCCATTCTGTGTTTCACATTTTTATTATCTTTAGTGGTATCTTTTGAAGAACAGTTGTTTTTAATTTTGTTGTAGTACAATCTATCAGTATTTTCTGTAAAGATTATTGCTTTTATTTCCTGTTTAACACATTAACTACAATGAGAGTTGTATCTAATTCACTCTAGTTTTGACCCCGGGGCCACATGAAGCACATATAAAAATCTCCTTTCGGCCGGGCGTGGTGGCTCACGTCTGTAATCCTAGCACTCTGGGAGGCCAAGGCGGGCGGATTGTTTGAGCTCAGGAGTTCAAAACCAGCCTGAGCAAGAGTGAGACCCCGTCTCTACTAAAAATAGAAAGAAATTAATCAGACAACTAAAAATATATAGAAAAAATTAGCCGGGCATGGTGGCGCATGCCTGTAGTCCCAGCTACTCGGGAGGCTGAGGCAGGAGGATTGCTTGAGTCCAGGAGTTTGAGGTTGCTGTGAGCTAGGCTAATGCCACAGCACTCTAGCCCAGGCAAAAGAGTGAGACTCTGTCTCAAAAAAAAAAAAAAAAAAAAAAAAAAATCTCATTTCTTGGTGTTCTTATTGCTACAACAAATATTGACAATTTAATTCTAAAAATGCGGATTAAATGAATAGAAGTGAATAAATTTTGTTTTTCTAATTATATTTATCTTTAAATTACTCTCAAAGTTTTTATTCTATTTTCATAATAAAACACTGTGGCCCCAAGGAAAAGTTTCTGGGTTTTTTGTGTGCCAGTCAATGCGTTAAGATTAGGACCCAAAGGTCAAGAAAATATTCTTCTATATTTTCTTCTAAAATATTTTTGCCTTTCACACTTAGGTCTGATATCCACCTGAAATTAATCTAGGGTACATGAAGTAGAGGCAAAATTTAATTGTTCCAAACCACGTGTTGAAAAGACTGTTCTTGACAAGTGTGATTCCTATAACTTAATCATTTAACTCACCTATTGGGCTTGTGCAGAAGCAGATGCATCTTAGACAATGACTGTAGAATAACAAATTTAAGTAGGTGGTGATTCTAATTATAGCTGCTCTTCCAAATGCAGTCTTATACTGGAGCAAATCAACATAGCTCTAGATACTCGGTATCTAGCTCTTAATCTGGCAAATGCTTTTTACTCTGTATCAATTTGCGAAGACCATTGGAAGCAAGTACAGCCATACATTTTCATTTCAGGACTATATCTTACTTTAGGACTGAAATATAGAGGTGAAATCTACTGAGTGGGCAGAACTGTGAGCAGTACTTCTGGTTGTCTACTTTATCTAGGTAAAGAGATACCGAGAGGTGTAGATCTACAGTATTTCATGGGCAGTGCCTAACAGGTTGGCCAGGTAGAAAGGGACTTTGAAAGAACAAGATAAGAGGACTGATGACAAGGAAAACTGGGGCAGAGGTATATGAATAGACCTCTCAGGATAAGCACAAAATGTGAAAATACTCGTGTCCCACGTGAAAAGGGCAATCACTGCAGAGAAGGCCTTTGTTAATCAAATTGCTGGGCTGATTCATCCTGTGGGTGTCAGCCTCTTTCTCTTGCTCAGTGGACTCATGTACAAAGTAAATATGGCAGTGGGGATGGAGGTTCTGCATGAACACAACAACATGAAGTTCCTCTCATCAATGTTTATTTTGAAACTGTCACTGCTGAGTACCTAACCTAGTAAGAATAAAAACCAATACTGAGCCACCAAGAGGGCCTCACTTCCCAGGAAACACCAGCTACCTGGTAGCTGGTTAATTACACTGGAACCCTTTCCTAATGGAAAGGCCAGCAATTTGACCTCACTAAATAGGTAACTTCTTCCAGGTATGAATCTGAAATCCCTTCCTATAAAACTACCAACCATGATCTTACAGACATGGTATCCCTCACAATATAACTTCTAAATAAGAAACTTATTTCATAACAAAAGAAATATAGCAATGGGCTTATGACTATGAAATTCATAGGTCTCTCCATGTACCAGGTCACCCAGAAGTGGCTGACTTGATAGAATAATATAATGCCCTATTAGGACTCAATTATTAGCCCAGGTGGGAGACAAGGCCCTGAAAGATTTAGATGCCATCATACAAGATGTAGCATATTCTTTGAACCAGTGATCAACACATGATTTTATTTCTCCCCCTGCCAGAACACATGGATTCAGGAATCAAGGGATAAAAACAAGATTGATTCCTCTCAGTATTATACTTAATAACTCTCTCACCGAATTTTTTATTCTCATCCCTGTAACCTTGGGCTTTGCTAGTTTAGAGGTCTTAGTTCACAAGTAAAGAATGCTTCTACCAGGCACATAAAACGATTCAAATGAATTAGAAGTTGAGACTGACACCTAGATATATTAGGCTTCTTATGACACTAAACCAACAAGCAAAGAGAGAGGTTCCTGTATTGGCTGGAGTGAGATTATTACAATGAGACTGTGTTGCTGCTACACAATGGGATCAAATAGACTATGTCAGGAACCCAGGGGATTCTCTGGTTTGCCTCTTAAGACTCTCTCATTTAATAGCGAAAATTAATAAACAACCCAACTACTAAGGACTCAGGCCCACCCAGAATGAAAATCCAGCTACCCTACTAGGTAAAGAACCCTGACCAGCTGAAGTGCTGTACAGGAGTGAAGAAAAATAAAACAGAGAAAGAAGTTACAAATATCAACTGTAGCATCATGACCAGTTATAGAAACAACCACCAAAGTAGTTATGCAAATTTGCTTCATTGCATGTTCTATATATCTTTGTATACAGCAACTATTTTTTTCCTTCCTCCTTCCTCTTTCCCCCTATCATGCTACACAAGGAGTGTTGGTGGTAGTGAACTTCACAATTTAACCTTCAGGCCCCAGAATACCCAGATGGGATTGTGACTAAACTAAAAGAATTAACACCAATAAGGATAATAGCAACTGGTGGGACTTTGTTTCTCCCCTTTTTGGAGAAAAGATGAGTTTCTTCTTATACAAAAGATGTCAAATCTGCATAGACAGAAGCATAAAACTGTTATTGCTGCATAAAAATTTAAATTTAAATATGGGTAGAAGGATGTATGTGGATGCTTAATAGCTGAAACAGAGGACAATGCTGGTTATTTACTACGGGCATTAAGCTCCCTATCCCCCACTTCACACACACACACACACACACACCCATCCTCCTGTAGTCTTTTCTGTTCTCCTGAGGTTGAGAGCCTGCACACTATATTTCCCAGACTTCTTTGCCAGCTCAATTCCTGTTAGGTTTGTCCATAGGAGGCACTTCTGGGAGATTAGAAGGTAGCACAGGTTCTAAGCACTGTGGTAGTTGTTGGCAGTTGCTACAGTGGCAGCAAGGGTAGAGTGATTCTAAATTTCAACAGACCAGAGATCAGCAATTTTTAGCTCTGGTCTAGGCAGCATTTGAGCAGATCTAGAACCAATTACAGAAATCTCCAGTAGTGCAACAGCAGATACAGGCTTTTAGCAGTTTCTGAACTCTAAGCAATTCCCCTTACTCTCTTTTTCTTTTCTCTCATCCAGCCTCACTCTCTCTCCCTCTTCCAGACTTTTTAATTTGTAACCAATGTCTGTTTTAAATTTACTCTATTTGAAGTACCTAGACTGGTTTCTGATTTTCTAAACTAGACCTAAACTAATTAACCATGTCTTGAATTCTTGCATTTTTCAGTTCTAGAAATTCTATTTATTGTTTTGTTCAAATATGCCATGCTACCTTTACAGTTTCTAATTTCAGTTTCAAGCTTGGTTTTCATCTCCTCGAACACTTTAAGCATAACTGTTTCATAATCTATGTCTGATCATTCTAGCATCTGAAGTCCCTGCAGGTCTAATTCTATTGCCTATTGTGTTTTTTGTTTCTCACTCAGTATCTTGTCTCTTCATGTACCAAATTACCTCTGATTGTTTGCTGGATACTGAATTTTTAAATAGTTCATAGATATAATTTGAGTCCTAGGAGGATGTTATCTTGCTCAAATTTTGAGGATTTGAGAGCATTAGAATCATGAATTATCTTAATCCAAGTTCAAGGTTTAAGATTTTCCGGACCTACCAGAATGTTCAAACCATAGCTACAGTCTAGGAAAATTGGTTTATTTATTTATAACAATATGAGATATAATTATTCAAATGCTGAATTTCTGACTTAATAGGATACTAAAAGTACTAAAAAGATTAATAGTCCTGTATTAGTGTTCTATTGCTGCTATTAGCACACAAATAGCTGTTTAACATAACACTAATTTTCTTACCGTTTTGGAGGTCAGAAATCTGAAATGGGTCTTATGGGGCTAAAATCGAGGTATCTGCAGGTCTGTGTTCCTTCTGGAGGCTCTCGGGAGAACTCACTCCTTGTCGTTTGCATGTTCCATTGCCCATGGCCCCTCCACCTTCGGGCCAGCCGCTGCCTCACTCTGACCTCTGCTTCCATCACCGCATCTCCTCCTCCGACTCCGGACAATTGGTTTATTAACAGTTCACCTTTATTTCTACAGTGTTGTCCTTCGGGGGTCCCAGCTCTTGGCCCTACCTCTTCTATCCTCCAGACCCTAAATTTTTACTCCCTAGATCTTCAAGCTGCCAAAAATTAACTAAGCCCTTCAGCTAAACCTTCCAGATTGGCAAATTAGCCCCAAGTGCTGGGTTCACTTTTCTGGATTCCTCTCTCCTTCCAGGGTTAACACAGCAATTCTCACTATCTTCTTTGATACTTTTAAGAGCATGTGTTTTGTATTTTGTTTTTAGTTTTCTTCAGTGAGAAGCTGGTCTGCATAACATTACTGAAGCAGAAGTCCTAATTATCTTTTCATAAGTATCTGAAGCTGAAAAGAAAGCAACAGAGTTTGAGGCAAAAACATCAATGGAAACAATTAAGATTCTCTTCTTCTAATACTAAAATTAAAGAAATACCAAAGACATTCATAGCTTTTTAGTATATAATTTAAATTTTCTTTTATCCAGAGTTTGAATTACATTTATAGAAATTGCTGACACTGTCAAGGTTTAGCTTTTCATTCTGAAGTGTATGGATTTGTGAAAGACAGATGTAAACATCCAAGAAAGTAATAATAACCAATACTATTTTTACATAATTTTAACAGATAGAAAAATAATTAAATTGGAGAAAATCATTACAGCTAACACTCAATTTGACCTGATTCAAGCTTTGTTTAGGGGTAGAGAGTAAAATTTGAAGATCAAAGTTTAAAAGAGTACCATAAAGCATGAGTAGGAAGATATTTTTGCAGAGAAGAGGCATGGTAAAATAGAGGACTAGAAGTTCTGTGGTGATAAAATTCAAACCCAGCCTTCTATCATTGCTGCTGTTATAGCCTTGATGGTGATAACTTTTAATGTTATTAAATTATGATCTTCCTCAATCCTTCTCAACTATATGGACAATATTCTCAATCTTATTCTTTTTCATTATTTTAATTTTCACTACAACTACAGTAAATCAAATGAAGGGGTAATAATGACCAGCCCAAAATTTTCAAGCCGATTTTCTCAGTTTTGCATCCCAGTAGGGTGGCTTCTTCTTGCCATATGTGCTCTTCCCATACAACAATCTAACTACGTTTACCAGTCCTCCAGCAAAAAATCACAGGCACCCTAGAATGAGATTTTTAATAAATCAAACTGAAAATCCCCCCTCCTTAATATAACCCCATAAAATAATCAAAAGGTGGGTACAATTACAAGGGCACCTGAAAACGATCAGATTGAACTGCCATCATTAAGAGAGCAGCACCATCAAAAAACACTACTCAGCACGCCACAGTGCTTCCCTCACGTGTCTTCGCCATCAGTTATAATATTATAATGGCATCACTGTACTTCATAGGTTGCAGTGAGAGGGATTTACTTGGCCTTTCTTCCATGATTCAGTCCCTTATTTTTGCAGCCCTGGTGGCTTCCTGCACACAAATATCCTTTCTCAGACACAAATGCCTACTTATATTTTTGTTGTAAATTTTATTATGGTTTCTTCTCTCCTTAGGTCATAATAAATATATTTTATCATGCTTTAATAGATTTCATAGGAAATAAAAAAAAGTATCTTTATAAAATTCCCTCCACACAGCAAGCTAAGTTCATTCTGTGTCAACATTTCTCCCTTGTAAAACCAGAAAGTAAATTTTTCAAATAAGAATTTTAATTTAAATTGACTCTATAGTTCTATAGTTAGCATGTACCATGCTATCACCCCAAAGAAAGCAATTGTTAATCAGGTTCTATAGAACTTCTTTGTTTTGTATTTAAACTAACAATTTATACTATTCCACATGCAAAAAAAAAAAAAAATCAGTGTTACATTTTTCTTAACATCCAACTTAAAACATCAGACATAGTAAGCTGAATGGGGGAAAATGGTGATGAAATGCTAAAAATGTAAACATGAAAAAAAGTAAACATGAAAACAAATCTCTTTTTTAAAAATTCATTTATTTACAAGAAAATGAGCCAGAAAATCGCATAATTTCAAACAGATTTTCTATATAAAAACAAGGGCCAATTTACCATCACCTTTTTAAAATTTATCTTTCAAATAATGTTTCAACTATTGAACCTAGTCTTTCCTGGCAAACATTAGAATACATGAGGTTTTTTAATGTTTACTACTTTATAAACCAGAACTAGCTTTGTTCCTAAAGTTAAGATGATGTCTATCATTTTGCTTCAGAGAAACTTTAAAATTGCTCCTTCGTGACTATTTCAATTAGCCACTCCCAAAATCCAGTGTAAAAACAACAAAACACACTGCTATTTTACTAAAAGATTCCTCTCTTCCATTTCATTTTACCAGCCCAAGTACAAATTCAGAGAAAAGCTTCTTAAGTCCTGCGGTTTCAAATTCCTTTTGTAATTCATCCAACGATGAATACTCTTTGACTTCAAATGCCAAAAACCTGCATTATACGAGAGAAACTCATGAATATGCCTAGATTTGTCAGAGTATAATTACTGATTCAGTTGCTTTTCTATCTGCAATAGTACTAAATTATACCTTTTGTGTTCCGTCTGTACTTTTGTTTCAAAGAGTACACTAATCATTTTTTCTTTGCATTTCTTTCCACTTGAGTCCACATCTACTTTGGAGGTTTTCTGAAGAATCAGGTACTCCTAAATGATAAATCAGCACGTTAAATACATATCTTACTCTGAACCTTAACAAGTCCTAATTTTAAAGGAGCCATAAACTGACAGGCTTATTTTCATGCTTGCACAGTGCTCTCTGAATCAAGCAGTTAAGAGAGTTGCACAGTGTCTTTACATACTTGACAGAATAACATACTGGAGAATGCAGAAGTAAAGAGCAATATAATCAAACAACTTGAGTTTAAATCTGCAGTGGACCACCTGCTACCTCTGACTCTGGGCTGGTTGTGTCAGTCCTCGGTGCCTCAGTTACCTCCTCCATAAAATAGGACTCATAACAAGATCCATCTCATGGTGAATTTGTAAGGATTAAATGAGATAATACATGCAAAGCACCCAGAGGAGTACCTGGTATAGGGTGCTATGGTACACAACAGAGCACACGCTACTGTTGTTATTACAAATTCAGCAGCTGAATGAAGTTATCAGGCACACAATACTTACCATTCCAAGTTGATAGCATCTATAAATATGTATCTGATCATTCTCAATCCTAATATACAATCTTACAAAAATTTAACAGAGAAATTTACATAAAATGACATTTTAGAGAAAGCAAAAAAAAAAAGAACTCTCAGAAAAGTACCATTTCTCTCCATTAGCAGAGTTCTAGTCTTATGAATAAATATTTGTTAATTAATTGATGATTCAATATGAGTAACATCACAAAACAGCTGCATTTAGCCTAATAAGCTAGAGCTGACTTAAAGAAAAATCTGAGCCTTTTGGGTAAGTAAGAGCAAGAAAATAAACTTGTATTCATTTATGTCAGCTAGTATTTTACCCAAAAGGATCAAATATTATAGATATACTACAAATTACCTTCAAATACATGGTTCCTTGGTCAGGACTCTATCCAGGATATATATTAAATCTGAATTATTGTTGTATCCATATACCATAATCCAGCACGAATCTGGTCAATCAAATGCCAAAATAGTTTTGTGGTAAGAGCTCATCATTAAAAAACTAGGTCATTATTCTACAAATCTTTAAGATTATAGGTTGTTCACACTAAATTTGTTTTAACTAAATTCAAATATAATTATTCCTGACCCATCCTATCTGAAAGTACAAAATCTATCAAGTGATTTGTAGCTCTCCTATGATTTAAAATACAATAAGCACTTTTCCTCATTTGGTCCCTCGTAAAACAGGTTCGATGAGTATAGAATAAGAACTTGAAAAATCTTAAGAAGATGATGATTTTGAAAGCAGCTGCTGAGACAAGTCAAGTAGAAAGCAAAAGTTAGGTAGGAGGTGACAAGCTGACAGTCCTAATGATTCTGCTTCTACTAACACGAAATCTTGGTTATAAGGGACAAGCTCCTCTTTCCAGGTATTATAGACACCAAATTAAAATGTCAGAATGTATTTTTAACTGCCAGAAGTTACAAATATTGCAGATTACCCACAAATATACACCTTGCTGTGCCTAACCATGGAAAGAAATATTAATATGCACAAACTGTTAGCGCACATTTACAAAGTTGAGGCACACAGCTAATTACAGAAACAAACACTCATGTGCCACAGATTTTTTATAACCTGTCACTTTCATTAAGTGGCATGATTTTTAAAATCTGATCTTATACTTATTCTTCAAGCTTTGAAAGTTTGTAGTTGCGATTAGGAGTTAGACATTCTTAAAAAAGAAAATGAAGATCCATTAATATGGTAATAGTGAAAGCAGAAACATCTCAATGATTAATCTATCCCATTGTTATAAAACATACTTAAAGACAAATCATTTTAAGCAGAAAACAGCCAGATTCATATTCAACATTTAACTTTTTGGCACCTTGATGTTGCTTTTGTCTCCTTGTAGTAAAATCAGTATTATTTTCCCCATGAACATTAGTCTTCCTGTCAGCCTTAAATCTGAAGCCCACTTCTCCACGGTTTTGACATATTTAGTCTTTGCTCTCATGTGATCTAAATGCAAAAGAGTTATCCACAATCCATCATCCACAGTCGTGCTTGTTGGAAAAGTACACTTTTCACTGCCACTTCCAGTTTCTGGCTGGTTAAGGATATACCTGAGATTCTGCTGAATCCAGAGAACCAGCTCATGGACCATAGGCTCTGACAAAAGGTTCTCTGCTTGCTCAAGCAACTTCTCTTTCACAGCCACACACTGGGCCCTGGTCAGGTATTCAGAGTTAACGGAGATGCCAGGAAGACACAAAGGGTAATTGACCGGCAAATGGAACACCAATTTCAAGGGTATATCCACATCCGTAAGTCCTTCGGCTTTTGTGTGAATTCTGAACACAGTCCCATCTGTCTCTGGAAGGCATCCAAAAATAATCATCAGCTGTACAGAATTCAATTTGAATGCAACACTAACAAGTTAAAAATTTTGTTTCAAATGTCGATTTATTTTTCACGAGAAAATGCTGAGTTACTTTGGGAAGAGACATATAATACTAAGAGAGCCATGATTTACAGATTATTTCCTTCATCCATACACGTACATTCATGCACTCATGCACACCAGCACTCAGGACTTAACTGGCATTTATACTTGCTATCAGCACATTTTTATTAAAATACCAGAAAGGTTTTTTATCACACAATGTGTTTCTATCCAGACTTAGTTGATAATTCTAGAAACCTCTAATAAACCCTTAGGAACTTTCAAAGCAACAGTACCATGTATGTATAAAACCAGTAATTAATTAAAAAGTTATATGCTCAATCCACAGGTCACTTTGAGGTAAGTCCAAGTCAAAGTAAACCCTGGAATCCCGTGTGGTTGTGGGGCTGCAGAAAAACTGATGACTGCGTGTGACACAGTAACTGCCTGAACTGCTCTTTTCTTATTTTGAATATATTAGTATCAGCGTAACATGGAGGTAGCAGATGAACCGAAATGAGTGGACGTCAATTCAGCCTCTTCTGGCTCCCTGAGAGGAGGAGGAGAGCACTTAGAGGGTATCAGATGAAATGCTCTGCTCTCTTTCAGATTTGCCCGGCTTCACCCCTCTGATGTGTTCCACACCACTTCACCCCACCTTTCAAAAAGTTGATAAAACGTCAGGCTGATTCGTTCTGCAGGGGGCAGAAGCGCACAGATGATAAGAGTAGGGTAGAACAGAACTGGGTGCAAATGAATCTCTCTGAAGCTAACTTGTCTCTCTCTCCCCCGACTTTCTGCATAGGCCCTTGTTCTATTTTTCTTCACGAGAGATGCAGTCAAATCTTTCTCATTTTCATACCTGGATGGCTGCTCAACAGCCTCAACAACAGAAACCTGAATGTATTCCCATTTTAAAGACCTAACAGAACATTAAAATTGCTTCCTAGCCATCTGATTCCACGTATATAAAAGTCACTGTTACAGACACCAATTCACACAGGAGAAAGCACATCTGTTACACAGAGTTTTTCTTTAATAGACTCTTCAGTACTAGCAGCAAGGAACTGCTACTTTAGGGCACCACCTGGAAACACAGGCAGTAACATTATAAAGACCATACTAAAATGATATAATTTATCAATAAATTTGTATTACATAAGTAAAATGTGTATTGCATAAAGAAGTTTTCCAAATCAAAATTGATATTTTCCTCTAAAATCCATCACATTTCTCAAAACGTCTTTCTTGTATTCAGTTACTTATCCTTTTAAAAAAATATTTTATTGTTAAAGTAGACTCCCTAACTATATGTCAGTTAGATCAGTACATTTTGCTATGTGAAATGTGCTTTAATAAATAGACATGCAGAGAACATATGACCATCAGGCCAAATAAACTCTCCAATAATCATCTAGGGAGTCCACATTCTCTCTCAAGGAGAAGACACAACTTTTAAAGATCTTCATTCATTCACCATTCAACAGACAGTCTCTTCATTCATTCATCATTCAACAAACATTCACTGAGCACCTACTTAGCTCAAGGCACTGTACTAGTCTCCGAGGGAAAAGGATGGGTAATACACAGATCCTGACTTATTGAGTCAATGCAGTGTTTCAGAACTTGAAAGTGTGGACATATCCCAAGTGATCTTCCTCAACTTCTCTTCTACACCTAAAAATTTCTTCATTTATAAATATATATACAAATAATTTGTATAAATATAAATGTGTATTTGTTGGGAGAATTCTTCAGGGGTCTGGCATTTCTGAATATCTTCTGAGCAAAGGGCATTGAAAGCTTTGTTCAAGAATGTTTACAAAACAGACAGCCTTGGAAGCTAGACAGTTTCTCCCTCCAGGTCAGAGGGAAGATTTATTTCCTAATCAGTGTAAGATAACATATTCCTTCAGGACAAAGGTTGAGCAGGATCTCTAGCAGCCCCTTATAAGACTAGAGGGTTCCTAAGCTCAGTGTTCCTCAGCTGTGACAAAGACCTACTGTGTGCATAGTATCTGCCTCAGTCCACCTCCACATTGCCCCACAGGACTGGACAACCAAGAGAAACAATGTGAACACGAAGCTCATGCCACCTGCTGCGCAGCAAGCAACAAACTGTCTGGCAGCTGCAGTAGTAGTCGCTGCTGCTTGGGAACTGCCTGATCATTTGACAATATATCCCTTTTTATCGCTATCTTGCTCTTTCCTTTTTGCTCCTTTCTCTGAGAAAAAAGCATCTTCTTCCCTTCCAAAGGAAACCTTACCATCACTAAGACATTGTTCCAATCATTATCACTTCTCTTATGCCTGCATTTTCTATCCCTCCCTCTAATGTCTCCTCTCTTCTATTAACAAAATATTTATCTTCTCCTTGCTTCAAAAAAAAAAAAATACTACTAATTCTCTTAAGCTACAGACCTATCTTTCTGTCCCTTCATCTGCAGCCATCGTGCAGGGAAGAGATAACTCAGCAGGCTTGGGCTGCCCAAACCCTGCACATTCCCAAGATCAGCCTGCCTTCAGGACGGGCCCATGACTGGCTCCTGAGAGCTCACCTCCGAGCCCTTGTAATATTTTATTTCAGTGGCTCACGCCTGTAATCCTAGCATTCTGGGAGGCCAAGGCGGGAGGATCACTTGAGGTCAGGAGTTCAAGACCAGCTTGAGAGAGTGAGACCCCATCTCTACTAAAAATAGAAAACTTAGCTGGGCATGGTGGTGTGCACCTGTAGTCCCAGCTACTCAGGAGGCTGAGGCAGGAGGATCCCCTGAGCCCAGGGGTTTGAAGTTGCTGTGAGCTAGGCTGACGCCACAGCACTCTAGCCTGGACGACAGAGCAAGACTCTGTCTCAAAAAAAAAGTGTTTTGGGTATGTCTGAAGCTTTTGGCCACACAATACCTGTTGATTAAATGATTTATGCTAACTGTAATTTATGATGAATCTTCTTGCTCTGGGGGCTGGAGCCTCAATAGCTAAAATCAGTCATGTAGGTGCTACATGCCTACATGACTGACCCCCAATAAACACTGTGGATACTGAGGCTCAGGTGAGCTTTCCTCATTGTCAACATTTCTCATGTGTTGTCACACATTACTGCTAAGAGATTAAGCATGTCTGTGTGACTCCGCTGGAAGAGGACACCTGCAACCTTGTGCCTGGCTTTTCCTGTACTTCATTCCACACACATTATCTCTTTGCAGATTCTAATCTGTATCCAACTTATTGTAATAAATTGCAACCAGCTTTTCTCAGTCCTGTAAGTCCTTCTAGCAAATCGACGAGTCTGAGGATGGTGTGGGGACCCCTGGCACAGCCCCACTCAATGGCCTTTATCTTGCCCTATGCTTCTGTAGCATCTGAACCTGCCGACCCAATCTCCTTCTCACAATTCTCTCTTCCCCTTACCTCTCAGACACCACATAGTCACGGTGCTTTTCCCATAGCTCTGCTTATTCCTTCACTAAAGGAATATTCCTTCTTCTCCTAAACCCCTAAACACATAGGCATTCTATAAAGCATAATACCACAAACAACTTTCTTGCTCCAGTTACCCAGGCTTAAAATTTTCAAGTCGCCTTCCACTCCATTTTTTCCCTCCCTGCTTCATACTTAATATTCAATTGCCAAACTCCCACTACAATCCTCCAGAATTTCTCCTTCTTCCATTCACATTACCATCCTCTTAATTCAGGCCTTTCTCTGGCTTCTGCAATAGTGGTTTCCTTCCCACACCCAATCATCCTACACTGCTCTCTCAGGCTGACAAACAAATTGAATTACAAATTCCTCCACCCCAAACCTAGGGCCAGCTTACCACTCCACTTCCTCTCTCCTCACTCCTTGCTTCAACTAATCCACTTTACACTATGTCCTGACCTAAGTCCCTAGTTTCCTATCTCTGGACCTTGATCCTACTATCCTGCCTGTCAAGAAGGCCCTTAACTGTGTGTCTCCTAGAATTTTGTCAATCTCCATGGCCACTTCTCTAAAGCCTGCCCTTATGACTTCGTGGTACTCTGAACTTACTTTATGGTATTTTCATGGCTAGAATTATCGTGGTTAAACCAAATTAACATTTTCTCCACCACTGAAATATCTCAATTTTCTTTTTAAACAACAACCAAAAAGGAGTTTACAAAAAAAACTTAAATTTTACAGTTACACAGCTCTTATAATTATGCTAACAGCTTTTAACCATGGATCACACAGGTGCAGAAGTCCTTGGTACCTGTCATAGGCTAAATAACAGACCCAAAGATATATACATCCTGTTTCCCAAAACCTATGCGTATGTTCCCTTACATCAAAAGGGCCTTTGCAGACATAATTAAGTTACAAATCTTGAAATGGGGAGATTATCCTGGATTACTCAGGTGAGCCTTAAATGTAACCACAGGTGTCCTTGTAAGGGGGAGGCAGAGGGAGAGTTTACCACAGAAGAAGGCAATGTATCCACTGAAGCAAGATGCTCTGCTGCAGGCTTTAACGAATCCCTTTGTGATCAAAACCCTGAGACTCACAGTGTTCTCCAACTTATACCATATAAACACCCACCTGTTCCTCCCCAACACAGGGAGCCAAATGACAGAAACGGTCCAGGGAAAGTCTTGAAAGTCTACTGAGCCAGCTGTGTAAATCCTTACTAGTTTTCATTTTTCTCTCTGTCATTTTCTGGTCCTAGCCAGCAAACAGAATAGCAATGGGGGGAAATCCTGACTTTTACCATAAAAGATTGTGAAACTATTAGTTGTCATATATATTCAAAAGAAAAACTACTTTAATTCTTTTAAGAACTGGAAGAATAAACATTCTTCCTAATTGGTCTTCCCATTGAATCCTCCTGCCCACCCATCCACACACACTGTATCTGAAAACTAAAATTACACAAAATGATACTGTCTCTACAAGAAAATGAAAAGCCTAATAATGTACCCCATCCTACTGATATTTAATGTGGAAATAAAATTACACATGCTTTTAAAAACTCATTTTCTCCCTAAAACTCTAGAAGTACCTTATTGTTCCATTTCTCATCTGCCTTAGGTTGCACAAGCAATCAAACTTACTCCTTTTGCCTCACAATTTTTCATGTAACACATACACTGTAAGTCTGAATTTTTTTTTTGTTTTCTTTTTTCCATAATAAAAAGAAAACAAAGTTACCCCTACCTGCTTTAAGGTTATTAACAGCTTAGAAACAGTGATTAACAACAAAAAAAAAGATTGTGTTCTAAATCTAATGGTAATCTCTGCCTCTCCCTGGCCCCCTAATACTCTAGTTAATAAGCTTAACTCACAAACTCATCTTTCTCAACAAATATCTAAGCCCTAAAAAACTTATGACTGCCCTAGAAAACTCCAATGTTTATAAGTTTCAAGGCTATTTCCATCTATTCTAAAGACCCTACCAAAAGAGATAGGTCTTACCTCCGGTTGAAGTTCATACAAATTGACTAGCTGTTGTTTTTTATAAATCACTCTACCTTATAATAGGTGTATCCGTTTCTTAACTAAAGCAAAACACAAACTGAAATAAGTTTCAGATCTTATCTTTCCTGACAAACACATGAAAGAAATTATGCTTCTAACCACACTCCAGACAACGAAATTCGAACTACAGAAACTGAATTGAACCCCAAATTCCACCCTAATGCTATTTTTAAGGTTTCATTCTTCTTCATAGTCTGCATCACTGAATAACACAGTCCAACAACACTGACGAAGGTAAACAAAATTTAAGAGAATAGGTTCTTCAAGATTCATTTAGAGCCCACTGAGAACAGTAAGAAATTATTTACATACCATATACAGCCAACTTTCCCTATAATTGTTTTTTTTTTTTTGCAGGTTTTATATATCCTCAATGTAAGACTGCAGAAAACCACTAAGAAGCCTCCAACACCCTCGTACTTCCTGTGCCAGGACTTTCTTTCCTCTTGCTCCCAGGCAGTTCACAAGTGCACATACACAAGTGCTTGTTTAAGGCTTCACCTGGATTTTTACATATGTTTAAGTGCAGTTACAAAAGAAAAAAAAAAAAAACTAAAAATAAACGAAGCTAAAAGTGGCAATCCTGTCCTTCAGAAATGAAGTTCAGGGCTAAATTGGTTTTACAGAGGTGAGCTCAGTACTGACAATGAGCAGGAAACAGAGCTGAGCAGATTTAAAGGGGTTAAGGTGTGACAGTCATGATTCATTTTGCAAGAGAGTCCAATCTAATCTGAACATTAGTGTTAATAACATAGAAAAATTCACCCCGAAACTACTGTGCAAACATTTTACCTGATTTGGGGTTTTATACATCTCCCATTTTAAAAGTTTTTGATCTGTGCGATGATTTCCGGAAATGCAACTACTGCATATAATGAGCACTGACTATAGCAATACAATCTCTGTGACCCTCAATTTCCCCATCAGGAAAATGAAGATACATAATACCAGCCTCACACACCTCATAGATGTACACACACACCCTCCTCTTCAGAACTGTTCTGAACATAAACTGGATTATACCATGTCTTTTCTCTGGGTGCTCGTTATTGCTCAGTCTTTCTGGACAAGTGTTACCTTGCTCTCCAGAACTGTTTTATTGATACAGCAGCCACATTTCTATTTAGGAACACGACACAGTGCAAAGGTTCATACACTCTGGAACCTGGTGGTTATTTAACCAGTCTGAGCTCAGTTATCGTCTCTGTAAAATAAGGCCAAGAGTAACCCTCGTGGAGTAAGAAGCATTAAAGTCTCAGGTACATGGTACGTGACCCCATTTAAACATGGCACCTGGACTGAAGAGGGGCAGATTGTTCTCGACTTGCTGTACCCGCAGCCCTCCCGCATTGACAGGAGTCTAGGGGCTTACATATTTGTCTCCCTCAGAGATGGTTACGCCTGATGCCTCTTACTTACCATAACCATTGTAAAGAGACCAAAATGTAGATAAATCCCCTGACATTCTGATTAAATTAACCCAGCTAAATTGAATCCAATTATTCAGCCTCTTCAATCTTGTGGTCCTAATATTTGACCCTTGGATTAGCAGCCTGAGCCTCTCTGGGCTATCTTGGGACCAGCCGTGCAATTCCTCTGCAACGTTCTCCTGATTCCAGTGGCAATCGAGAGAACCTCACCTGGGGGAGGCCAGGAAGGAACTGATGGTGTTCAGAGTGTTCTGGTACCAAGCTTATATCCTCTAACCCAAACGGACAGCAATACTGAAAGGTAGCCAGCAGCCTGCTGCATGTTTTTTGTGGTCTGTTAAAGAAGTCCTTACCTTATCCTTAATTCCCAGTTGTGAACATCAAACACCCCTATTTCAATCACTGAATTGTTCTACTCTGCAATGAACCTTTCAGCAACAAAACGTCCTAAGGTGTTACACTGAATTCTTTTATAACTCAATTACTTACTGATGCCAGAACACTGAATTAAATTAATTAGGAGGCATGGCTTGAAAGTCATGCTCAATTTAACAGCAGATAAAGGGTCCACAGTGTTCTCAATATTAAGAAACTGTTCTCTTTCTTTCTACACTTACTTTTTTGGGCTTTCTCTGACCTGTCAGCAGTGTTTTATGCTCAGCTGTGTACTCATGACCCAAACTATTACTATCTCTTTGAAATGTGATAGGATATCGCAGGTTCATTTTTCCAGGATATTCCCAACTGAGCCATAATAAATGAATTTAAGAAAACTGATGATCTCTTCAAATAGCTGCCTCAGGCAGAAGTAATTATCAATAAAGACAGCAGAGGCAACAGAGAGGGAGATGGGAATTAGGAAGGCTATCCAATCACAAGAGGGGTGACAAGAAAACACTAAAAGTGAGTAAATCCCTTCATATGGATTTTAAGCAATTGTTTCAAAAAGATACAAGACAGGCTAGGCACTAAAAAGAAAGCAGCTCCATTACAGTTATAGGTTCCCAGCGCCTGGGACGTAACAGTGCTCATTGAATGCCTGTAGATGGGCGAATCAAGGAATAAATGAAAAGGGACCAACTCCCACTCTGTGAGTAAATAACACACCACACGGATACCATGAAAACTATCTTCATCCTAGATGGTTTTCTCACAACATCCAGCCCATTTTAGACTACCTTCTTAAAGGTCAACCAATTTATGGTCAGAAGGACAATTTTAATAGTAGCTACAACCTCACATTAGTAGGATAAATCCCATGCCCCCCAAAATGTGCATAAAGTATTTGTTAATTAAGTGAAACTGAGAATTATCTGCATCACTGCACTTTCTTCTAAGTGGCGGGTTTCTTTGTTACTTAATAAAAGCCATAGACCAGGACAGAATAAGTTTTAGCTATTCGAGGACACAGGCGGTGCCTTTAAGATCCTGCCAGTGTTTGCACAGAGCAGATATTCAACAAATGTGGGCTGAACGATTAATGTGCCCCTAAAAACTTGTTTAAAAAAATAAGAGAAAAAGCAATCAACCTGGAAGTAGAGTGCAAGTTACTGTTTATCTACCATGTGCCTGGCTGGCACTGTTTTAGGTGCCTGGAGTTTTGTGATTACAAAACAGACAGGGTCCCTGCCTTTGTGCAACTTAAGACGACCAAATACCCAAACAGAGTTAAAACTGTGGTGAGTGCCCTCAAAGGCCTAATGCACAGTGCTTATGAAGGACATAAAACAACGCGGGGAAGCTGGATTTCCAAGGGGGGTTGGGTGTCAGCATAGGCCTCTTTTTAAGGTGAGAGCTGAAGGACAAGTGGACGGCTGGCAAAGGCGTGGGGGCGCGCGCTCAGGGTGGGGGGCGCGGGTCACCAAGCTCGACGAGTCGGGGAGTGGGCCCGGCGCGCGGTGGCTAATGCACCGGCAGGGGCCAAGCGTGGGCCGCGCGGTGCCATTCGCGTTTTAGGGCGCCGCCTCGCACTCGCGTCTGCTCCGCCGCAACTGCAGTCCCCGGTGCGAGTCATTCCATCATTCCACTAACCGGATCCCCAACGTGGGCCCCGGCTTCGTGGTGGGGAGGAGAGGGCGCCGCGGGGAGACCACGGGTGCCGTGTCCCTCCCGCATGGGGGTAGTCACCTGAGCGGCTCAGCACCTCCCACTCGTGGGGCCCGCAGAAAATCGCGGCCAGGGCCGAGAGCTCCTCCCGCACCGGCTCCTCCATGGCTGCTCGGCCCCGCCGCTTCAGCGCTTCCCCTTCCGCCGCCGCCGCCGCCGCCAGATGGGAGCAACGCGGCCAGGCGGCCACCAGGGGGCGCCGCGCGCCAACACTGCGGGGCGGGGCGGGGCCCTCGGGAGTCCCGCCCAGAAGCTCTGCTCTTTAACTCCCGAGTGAAGGACCCGCAGCGTGGCTGGTTTGGGGTTTTTCTCCAAGGCCGGAGGTCTGGTGCCTGGGTCTCTACCTGAGACAACAGCCCAGCTCACCTTCGGCTTTCCTGAGGGAAGGAGGCCTCCCAGCAAAGCCTGAAATCCTCTAACTTTAGCCCCAGATTTAGAGCACTCCCATCCCCGCCCAGATTCGGCCTTGGGCTGCGGGGTGAAGATAAACAGGGCGGGAGGAACTTGGCAGTTAGGGAGAAAAGAAACAAACAGGGCGGTGACCAGAAGACGAGGTGAGCGTGTCCGGCTCAGGATTGAACTAGGTGTTGGAGATACAGCACAGTTAACAAAACAGAAGAAATTCTCCGCCCTTGTGGAGCCGTTAAGGACCCAGGCGGTCTGGGAAACCTAGATAAGGCCCAGTTAGTAACAGCCTCCAGGACGCTGAGCTGCTCCTGGCGCTGGGACTCCAGACAAGGTCCTCATTCCGGGACCTCTTTCCCACAGCGGGTGCAAAGGAAAGCATCGGACCTGCCAGCCCTAGCCTTCTTCTCAAGGTCTCGACTGGGGTGGCCCTGGCCCTTGTGGGGAACTACGCGCCAAGGTCCTGGGAGCAAAGTCCTAACGCTCCCATTTGTCTCCTGCCTTCACAGGGGACAGCCCTCCTGAAAGCGGCCAGTGGAACTCCTGGGCCGTTGGGGGTATGACCCAAGAGTGTAAACACTAGCAAACGCTAGCTTTTCAATGTTTTCATTTTGTGGTATTCGATGCATACAATACAATGTGTGTATTACCCCTGTGACTCTCGATGCGTAATAATGAAATTATGATCCTTGAATTCAGCACCTAAATTTAAAACTTTGAGCAACACCACTTGGATAACAGAATTAGCAATCCGTTCTTTTTGGGCTTTCATTTTAGCGAACAAGATTACAATGCTCCTCTGTAGTAGTTCTGTCTCTCAGCATGTTTGGCTTGTCCTTTTGATTTTCAAGTAACAATTTAAAATTTGGCAGCCCCAAAAAGCAGCTGTTCTTGCTCAGGGAAGTCCCAGAACTTTTGTTTGTATCAGAAATAACATTATATGAAATAAATCAGGGAATTTAGGTAGCTACATAGTGACCTACAGAAGTCAAAACAAAGTTGCCTGAATCCATGTTACCATTACCATTTGCACTGTTGCCCAAAAAAGGGATTTGAAAAAGGGAAAGATACTGGCTTCCTGGAACAGAAAAGAAACCTAACAAGATGGACTGCAGGGGAAAAGCTTTTCAGAAGATGCCATGGGATTTCAGTGACCCCAAGTAATTAGGAGCACTGCTGTGCACATAATTGGAACGAGAAAGGTTTATTTAAACTCATAGTTATCCCCGATGTGGCCAACTGGTTTTAAAAAAAACTCCTTTGAGTTATTTCCAAAATAGCAGAAGTTCAAGCAGTTCAGTAGGTTCATAATTAACTGCTAACGAGATTGGTTAACAAAAGAATAAATTCTTAATTTAAAATATCACTAAGTTATTTGATTTTAATTTGAAGTCCAGTGTTACTACTTAAAGGCAAATAATTTAGTTATTTGACTTATTTATTAAAGGTAGTCTACAAAATAATCTAAGTTTTTATCCTATTTTTAATTTTTCAAATTTAATATAAGTGATTTGAGTGAAATAATATGAACAGCAAGATTACAGCTGTCAGAAGTATTAGAAGGCAGTTGCAAAAGCCTGCTGTCAGCAAGGGGTCCATGGAAATTGATTTGAGAGTACATCAATCTATTATTTGAAATTTTCTTGTCAATAGGTTTCTTCTTTGCTCTTCCTCTTTCTGTTGATTTCTTAACCTGCTTTTCATACTTCATGTTGAAATCAAAAAAAGATAATATGAACGTCTTTTAAATTGACACCATCCTAACTAAGGCACTGAAGTCCCATGAACATGTTTCTGCACTCTGACATTTGGAAATAATCATCACAGAGACAGCATAATGTCAGCTTGATATTTCTCACACTGTGAAAATATCAGCTACATGTCAACTCTGTAAAGTCTACCCTAATGTAATAAATTTTCTTGTATTCACAGGCTACTGAAAATTCTAAATATTTGAATGGGGAATGAATGTCTACAGTTAGAGCACTGTCAATCTCCATCTCTATCTGCCCCCCACACACACACACAACGGTGTATGATTTGCTTGAACAATATTATTTTTTTCTGCCCCCGCCCCAGAATAATATTATTTTTATGTGCAATTTTTTTAAATAGTTGCTTTGCCAAGACCACAAGGGAGAAAAGTTTAAAACCTCCCACCTTCAGTTAAAACCACTAACCCAAGAGATAGTTCTTTTGACTTTTTTGGGGAAACAGTTCTACTCACTTTCTCATGAATAGTATGTAGACTTAAATACTCAATTCTAAGTTGCAAGTCAAAACTTGCTTGGGCATAGAAATGAGAACACACAATTTTAAGAGTACTGAAAGAGGTTAAGTGTTAGTATCGTGTCAAAAAAGCTAAAGATCCTAATATTGGAGTGGGGTGTTATAAGGAAAATTATCACATCAAAACTATGAGAACAGTAAAAATGCTTTCAAGAGCCACTAAGAATAAAGAACAAAAGAGGCCTTAAATGCCAACTTCCTAAATAAACCTGAACTCCAAGAAGCTGTGCTACTGGTTCTGCCTAAAGGGTTTCTGTATTGACACACTCATTTCACAAAATGTTCTTAGGTTCTCACTGACTGTTGGCCTGGCTCTGCAAGCTAAGTGTTGAGATTTAGAGTTGAAAACAAGTCCTTGCTTCAGTGACTTCAGTCTTTAGTCTAAACAAATAAACACAATATGCACCAATTACAGGTTCTTTCAACAAGCTAAGGGTGCAAGAATTGCCACATTTCCTTAGTGGTGTGAAGTTCAATATCATGATGTGGGTGAAAGCAGTGGGGTGGAGAGTAGCATGTACCTCCCACAGTTTCCCAGAGGAGCAATAATTCTGTAATGCTCAGGAACATAGAAGGATTCCCTAAGTACACAAAGTCTGTAATGTTAAGTGGTCATAGTTCTTTTTGTTCTGTAAACAGTCATATACACAACAGTGTACAAATAGCAAATTTATTTTTCATGGTAACAAAATAAAAGCAAATAAAATCTATGAGAATTTGACATTGACTCTGTGATCATACTGTTGTGTAGAAAGATCTGCCTCATGTCCAAGTAACCTTTACTCCCTCCAAAATGTTCATTGCATTCTGCCTGTGCTGGATTCCTATACATGAGCGATATCAAGACAGTTCCAGCTTGCTCTATGGGAAACCATGCAGATGGCCCAGATCCACTGACATGAAAGTTCAGAACCTTATCAATGTTATAAAAACAAGTCTTCAGTACCATTAGGGTTTTAGAGTTTGTCTAGTTAAAAATAATATCCAATAGTTAATTTTGGTTACTACTACTAATATAAATGGATTCTTATTATTCATTATATTTTCCCACTCTGTATTACTAGTGTGGGCAGCTTTTATTATTTGAGTGGGGGTTGAGGATTATGTGACTTTTTAAAAATCCTTTTCTCCAAATGCATAAAGGGCCAATACATGAGTAAATTCTGACATTTTAGCAAAATAGATTCTCAGTGGTTGAAAATGGAGAAAGAGATGCATACCAGGGAACCAAAACTATAATTGGGAAAATTAAACCTGGATATCCTTTAAAAAAAATTTTTTTTAAGTGGAGGGAGGAAAGAGGGTAGGAAGAGAAAGAGAAAGGGGGAAAACAGAGGAAGGAGGGGGAGGCAGAAGGGGAAAGAAGAACATAGGAAGATGAACGCTTTGGAAGATGTTAAGAAAAGGACAATTTTTAGGAGGCAAAGGAAATTATGAGTTGGGAATTTGGCTTTATATCTAGAAAAAGTAAAGATTGATTCATTGCTTCTTAAGTAATAAAGAGATCTGAAATTTTATTTATTTTTCATTTTACTCAGTGCAAATAATTTTTTGGATTCTTTTTCTAAAATGATCCATAATTATTATACATATTTATGGAATACATGTTATATTTCATGTATACATATAATACATGTATACAATGTGTAATGGTCAAATCAGTGTAATTGAGGTATTCATCACCTCAAACATTTACCACTTCTTTGTGTTAGGAACATTCAAAATCCTCTCTTCTAGCTGTTTTGAAATAAATAGTAAATTATTGTTAACTATAGTCACCCTATAACACTAGAACTTATTCCTCATATTTAACTGTAATTTTGTACCTATTAATCAACCTCTCCCCATGCCCCCTCCTCCTAACTTTCCCAGCCTTTGGTATTCTCTCTTCTATTCTCTACTTCTGTGAGATCAATTTTTTTAGCCCCCATATATGAGTGAGAACATGTGGCATTTGTCTTTCTGTGGTTGGCTTATTTCACTTAACATCATGCCCTCCGAGCTCATCCATGTTGCCACAAATGACAGGATTTCATGCTTTTTATGACTAATATTCCATTGTGTATATATACCAGATTTTCTTTATCCATTCATCTGTTGATGGACACAAGTTGATTCCATTTCGTGGCTATTGTGAATAGTGTTGCAACATGGGAGTCCAGATATCTCTTCAACACTGTGATTTCCTTTCCCAGAAGTGGGACTGCTGGATCATATAGCAATTCTGTTTTAGCTTTTTGAGGAACTTCCATACTGTCTTCCATAATGACTATATGAATTTACATTCCCACCAACAGTGTATAAGAGTTCCCCTTTCTCTGCATCCTCACCAGCATTTGTTATTTTTTTGTCTTTTTGATAATTGCCATTTTAACTGGGGTGAGATGATATCTTATTGTGGTTTTGATTTGCATTTCCCTAATGGTTAGTGATGTTGAGCATTTTTTCATCTACTTTTTAGCCATTTGTATGTCTTCTTTTGAGCAATATCTATTGAGATCATTTGCCCATTTTTTAAATCAGATTATTTGTGTTTTTGCTTTTGAGTTCTTCATTTTTTGAGTTCTTTATATAATCTGGATATTAACTCCTTGTCAGATAGATAGTTTGCAAATATTTTCTCCCATTTCTCCCATTTTGTAGGTTGTTTCTTCACTTTGTTGATTGTTTCCTTTGCTGTATAGAAGCTTTTTAGTTTGATATAATCCCATTTGTCTGTTTTTGCTTTTGTTGCCTATGCTTTTGAGGTCTTACCCCCCATCCAAAAAAACTGTCCAGATCATGTCCTGAAGCATTTACCTTACATTTCTTCTAGTAGTTTTGTAGTTTCAGGTCTTAAATTTAAGTCTTTAATTCATTTTGAGTTGATTTTTGTATATGCTGAAAGAAAGGGATCTGGTTTATCTCTACTAGAATTTAGACTTCCACGAGACCAGAAGTCTTACCATTCCTGTCCACCAATGTTTCTTCCACATCTAAAACAGTGCCTGGCAAATTAGGAATTCAATAAATATTTGTTGGTATAAATAAACTCATTGCGAAGTTTGTAAGTTCTTGATAAAATCACTTGTTCAACAGTTACCAAGCACCTGCTATATACTGGCCACTTTATGAGGTTTCAGGCATTCCATGAGTGAATGAGACATAGTCAAGGCCCTCTAATCCTGGAGGGGCATCAGCCTTTCCTGGATGAGGTAATGAGGGTCCTGCCAGGCGAAGGGAGGGCCATCAGAGAAGGCCCAGGAAGGCTGGTTTGGCCATTTTGATAGAGGTTCCCTATCATAGGGTAAGGAGAAAGGAGGAAAGCTTAAGGAAAGGTGGCTGGAAAGATATCTCTGCCTTTATTCTTCAATAAGCATTTATCGAGAACCTTATTATGTGCCAAGTATTGTACCAGGTCCTAGGGAAACTGTGATTTTCAATAAGAACCTCTTAGAAGTTGTAGTGTAGTGGTAGAGACAGGCCTTAAAAAATCACACATTTGATAATCTGCAGTTTATTGAAATCATGGGAGTAGATGAAATTGCCTGCCTGCATTGCAAGAATTTCACAATGATGGTGATGAATTTCCCGGAAATGGAACAAAGAATCACTGGTCTTTCTAACACAATCTGGGTCAAAAATAATAGTCCCTTTGTGGAAGTGTTTCTGTATGTCCCTGTTGTTTTTTGCTTTTTTACAGTATTTCCTTCTGTTTTTGGTGGTGAGGAAAGTCGAGTCAACAAAATAGAAAAAAAAATCTCCCTTATGGCACTATTACCACCTGTTAATACCACCTTGGTCTTTGTCTCTATCTGACTCTCTCTCTCTCTCTCTCTCTCTCTCTCTCTCTCTCCCCCCGCCCCCTGCCACCCCACTACCCTGCTGATATAAAAGCTACCTAAGAATAAAAGACTAGGCTAAATACTTTGTCTATTGTTGTTTCAAATAAAATCCTACTATATTTATGTAATTCTCATTGCTCTTCAAAACATTGATTAGCCAGGAATTTCTTCACTGATAGCTTCATTATTTTCAAAATGAACATTATACTTCTAGATGAATCACGGCCAGGGTTCCTATTATTGGAATCATATTACCGCATGCTTTGCCCTTACTCTTTCTCCTTTTTCCTAAGATACTTTCCCACCTCTTTGCCTAGTGAACTCTTATGCATTCTTCAGGTCTGAATCCCATGTCTTCTTTGGAGTCTGAGTTGAGGATCCCTCCTATTTTTCTTTGTCATTTATCATATTTACCCACTTGTTGGACTGTACTGTAATTGCTTATGTGTCTATCACCCCAGCAGAGAATGACTTTCCTGAAATAAGGATATACTTTCTATGCCATCTTTGGTTGTACCTCTAACTCTTAGCATAGTGCCTGGCATATAAAAGGCATTCAATATCTGTAGAATGAATCAAGAATGAATGAATGCATGGTTATAGGGTATAAGCAAACAGGTTATGGTTCACTTTTCTTATTACCTCCACTCTGATTTCTACCAGATTTTATTATCCCTTGAACATGTTGACACATAATGTTAAGCAAACAGATTGCTACCCATGTCTTGTCTTTATTCACATTCAGAGTGATGAAGAAAATACAAATAGGCAAAGGAAACAGTGGATTACTCCTATCAAAGCTACACAGCCTCATGCAGGAAGTTGAAAAGGGGAGAATATGTCATTTTTACAGTAACTTTTCACATTTTAGTAATATTTGCTCACAGTTGCCACTTCACTTGATTACATTATGCACAAAGAAAAATGGGTTTTAAAGTAATTATTTTAGCTAATATAAAGTTTTGACATCAGTGGGCTGAGTCTGGAAGTCATGTGGTAGGTAAATCTATATAGTGCTTATGTCCCAAACTGAAATGGGACACCACATGTTACCAGATCCAGGCTGGCTAGACGTCTATCTCATATTAATTACCACGTGAATGAGTGACTAGGGTATTTTATTTTGTTACTATACAAGTTAATATTAATCATTTTTAAAATAACTTAGTCACTTGATCGCATGACTACTCTAGAGATGTGTAACAACGTAACCATAGTAATTAAAATTAAGAAGATGCTGTTAGATTTTTCACTGTGTAACTTATCATTACTAAAGAAGTTTCTTTCTCTTTTCTTTTCTTCTTTTCTTTTGCTTTACCGATGCTTCAATGTGTTGTTGATCATGGCTTAAACTAAAAGACCAGATTATGTTGAAAGGGCGGGGGATTCACTGGAGAGGGACCCAAGGGAACTTTTTGTCATGATAGAGATGTTCTATTTCTTGGCTGGCATGGGAGTTACATGAGTTTAAGCCATTTAAGTACCCGTAAGATCTGTGCATTCTGTTTTACATATATTATATCTCAATTTTTTGAAGTATTGGGGGAAAAGACAGATTAGTAATTTCATAGTACTTTTATAAGATTCCTTTTTTTCTGATTTGAGCTGAGTATTCCCTCAGCTTGAAAACTGAAGGAAATTTATTCTTTTAGAAAATCTTTAAGCCTTCCTATTTCTTGATTTTTATGTTACAACAACAAATCTTGGCAAGAAAAAGTTACAGGTTTCATGTTTCTTCAAATGGCACCAACTTGTCTGTGAGTGGGATGCTAATAGAACTGAAGAAAACCATTCCTTCACTTAGGGCAAGTTGTTTTGAGACTGAAAGCTCAGCCTATCATTGTTGGTGTTACAAAAAAAAAAAAAAAAACTAATCTATTCAAGTACACCACATTTTATACAGACTAAAGTATGGTTTCTCAAATAATTTTTAGTGTGCAAAACAAATGCACTATTTCAAATAACTTTATGATCATATTTATTTATTTTTGGCAAAGTGAGGGACCCACAGTGATCTGGGAAGTCTAGTATGCTTTGTATATCACTTCTGAGATGCACATATTTTTCTTCTAACATCTCTGAATCGAGAAGCTCCCTACCGTCAATGGCATCTTGCATTGGCATGAGCCAGGCAGTAAACAAGATATAATCGATGTGGCTTGCATATGCATTAGCTTGGTTGTTTACCTTGATAACTTGATTTCTGGTGAGATCATGAAAGTACCAGCATCAAAACTTGCATAATGGTAGAATGCGTATCAGCAACTTGGAAAAAAATCCTGGAGGTATTAGTGGAGCTTTTTTTTTTTTTTAAAGAAGTACAGTCTCACCAATGCTATCAATGAAACAAAGGATAATGCATATGGAAAAATACAGACACCAATGCCTCTGAGTTGAAATGTGGTTCACAGATATGAACTATTAAATGAGTTTTAGCAATACTTTAACCAGGTATTTTGCTTGTATCTTCCTTTCTATATGTGCACAATAGTGATATTTGATCACATACATCTAAGTAAGTCTGAAAGAGCTTTTTCAAGAAATATGAAATAAAAATTTCAAGTGATAAATGAGTCATGGTATAATTGGCAGTATATTATCTTTTGTAGTGATACATAGAATAATGATCCATCTCACAGTTAATGGCATCTAGATCCTACAAAAGCTGATCTTTGTCAGTTGCCTTTTGTATGTTGGCTTTTCAGCCAGGGGGATGGTGGAAAAATAGGGAAGAAAGATCTGTAATCAAATAATATCTTCAGTGTATAACAATAACAATTCTATTTACTGAGTAGTTACTATAAGCCAACTGTTATGCTAAGTACCTTATATATATTATGGGGTGTAATTCTCAAAAAAAACCCTGAGAGAGAGTTATTATTGAACTAACTGTTATCCTATCAGAGCCACAAAATAATATGTCCAAGGTAAAATTGCAAAACTGAATTAGAATCTACTTTTGATTGACCCCCTAAGCTCTTGATGTTTGTACAGTAACTTCCTCCACCCCACCCCCAACATCCCTAGTAATTCAAAGTGAAAGCTTAAAGAAGGTGCTGAGAAAGAGAGAAAATGAGAAGCCCAGCAACATCCAGTCACTGTCCAGGCTGTTCTTGAAGCCAGCTTTATCCTCAATTTGGTGGTGCAGCTCTTGCTTCAATTATGCGAGATACCTGAGAATCCTAACATCAAATCATCCTCTTTTTTCGCCTTAGTTTCATCTGGGATTTTATCACTTGCAACCAAAAGCCTACTACTGTATTCATTTATAGCTTTAATACAGTTTATACATTTTACTAGTAATAATTACTTTTAACATACCTCTAACAGCCAGATTTGAGCCCTGCTGGCTTGCTTCTTTAAACTGTACAATGAATGAAGTTGGCTGTTTCAGTTACAGTTGGCAGCTTGGAAAGCTCCTGATTCTCTTTGGGATTGAACCATGCCGTAATCAGCACTGGGCAAGAAGCAGTGAGACAAGCACAAAGAACACGGGACCATGAGCCAGCTCGGTTTTCCTCTAAGCACCTCTGTGTTTTACGGCAAGTTGCTTAACTTTCATGGAACCCAGTTTCCTCCACTGTAAAAAGACACAAATTAAAAGATAATTTCTAAGAACGTTTCTGGTTTTAAAATTCTTGCCTCTTGTACAGATTAAAGTCATCCAGACACTACATGTCTTACATGGGAGTAAATCCAGTGGGTTTCACTGCCCATTCCTCCTCCAGCTTCTTTGATAATACATGTTTTTTCTTAGTAGAATTCAATTCAGTATTATCAAGTGATGTGCTTAACAAAATGAAATGAAGATAAGAGTTTTGCTCCATGCTAAGAATAAACAAAAAAACAAACCATAAAATACCTGTGGATGAAATAAAAGAATAAAGTGATGTTATAAACCTTATCTGCAGGAACTATCTCATGATAGTATTCATACTACAAGACTTGTGACTGGGGAAAGGAAAATCACCAAGTTCTGGAATGTTGCAGAGTTTTTTCCATTCTTAAGCCAAAATAACGGCAGACATCCTTGCAGTTGAAGTCAAATCTTCAAAGATAAACAATGAGAAGGAGACTGAAATGTTCTTGTTTTTCCTTATGAACTATTGATTTCCATTTTTAATACAAAATGGAATACATGATCGCTTTTTCCCAAAAATAATGACCTTTTAAAAACCAACATTAATAAGTAATTTGCAATTATAAAAAAATTTTGTGTATTCAATCTCAGCCAATTGATACAATTTTATAAATCAAAAAACTAAACTCCTTAGCCAAAATGTTGACTTGGAAAAATGAAATATGGAATATAATTGGGAAATTATGATATTATTCTTTTCAAAAGCACTAAGCATTTTTCCAAAAAAAGTAGAATTTATTCAATAAACTGCCTTGAAGTTATAATGTATTTGAGGAGATATTACTCAATTTTTTTTTATATTTAAAGGTGTGATGAATTGCCTGGAATAGCCATGTCCAATCTCAGTCGTAAATAGGGCTTAGAATTTTTGATAGCTTTGTACTCATGCCTAACTTGCTTACACTTAAGACATTATTCAGGGGCATGGTTTCCCTCATATGTTCATTACTTTGGATAACATTTTAATGAAGGGAAAGCAAGGAAAGGAACAAAAAACTGTCTTTACTGAATACTAATTATGTCCGCCACCTTAAAGTTCGCACCAGCAGATGGGCGTCCGCAGAACCACAGTGAGAACACAGGAGTGTCTGTCTGCCTGTCTGTGTTTACACTGTGAAGGGCTGCACCACGGCACGCCTTCTGCAAGAGGAATGTTTGCCTTTCAAATTCCATCAAGGTACATCCCTGGCTGCCTACCTACCCCCACATCCCCAGACATCAGGGAATCTTAATCATCCACATGTAGCGAGGCCCAGGGACAGAGACGGTGCTAGTTCCAACAGTCCATACATGGCTGTGAGAGCCAGGAGGAAGCCGACTCTCTGTGGCTCCTCAGTAGCTAACAGCGGTGATATACGAAATATTTAACAGCTAATGCAACTTGGGGCCTGGCCAAACTGACGAACATTAGGAATAAACATCTCTACTGACTGCTGCAGTTACCCGGGCTGAGTGTCAGCCCCAGGAATTAGTGGCTTGAGCAACCAGGGCAACTTTAGAGTTCACAAATGCAGTTAAAAGTGTATTATCTCATTTCGTCCTCAAAAATTCTGTTATGCAGGCATTCTTACTTTTCTCAGTTCAGGGTGAGAAAATCAAGGCTTACAGAGGTCACACAACTAGCAAGCGGTAGAACCCAGATGGAATATGGCTGCCCAACACAACCAGTGTATTTTATTCTGCAGTTTCTCTTCCATTTCCAGTGCTAATTGTAAGGACAAGAAACCATCTGACTTTAATTATTTATACTATGCTACTTATTCAGAAATCAGAAAATGAAAAATGCCAAACAAAAATGTTGATCCAGTACTTTAGCTTCTTGTTATTCAAATCACTCAGTTACAGTGGTTTCCATTAGATGACTTTTTACTTGGCCTATAGAAATGTTAATGACTAGGGAAAGAAATACGTGAATAAGCCACTTTCAATATTATTTTCCTGAGACTCTTCCTCATAGCTCTCAATTCTGCTACTGTCAGCGTGTTAATCTAGATTGAAAAGCATGAACCAAATAGCTAACTTCCTGGATAAAATTTATCCCACGAGTTTAATCTTAGTAAGCAAGGCATGAAGTCATTGAGTCTTTTTTTTAGGATAGAAAATTCACTTATCCTGGGGAAAAGAGACAAAACTCTGGTGCAGAAGAATTCCAAATAATTTATGTAGACACTCCACCCTCAAGGAGGTGCAGTATAACTCCCCACTTTTTAAGTACAGGCTTAACATAGTGACTTCCATCCAAAGAATGCAATATGGTAAGTGGGGGGGAACGGGGACGGGAAGAGTAACTTCACAATTGTCAATGGAAAAAAGACCAAACTCTGTAAAATAATTTTAAAGAGATTTACTCTGAGCCAAATTTGAGGACCATGACCTGGAGCCACATCCAAGAGGTCTTGAGCAGTGGACTCAGTATGGCTGGGTTACAGTTTGGTTTTATACATTTCGGGGAGACAGGGGTTACAGGTAAAGTCATAAATCAATATGTGGGAGGCATACATGGGTTTGGCCTGAAAAGGTGGGGCATCTCGAAGCAGGGGCTTACAGGTTATAGGTGGGTTTAAAGATTCTTTGGCTTGTAGTTGGTTAAAGACATGAAGCTTTGTCTAAAGGCTTGGAATGTTTCAACATAAGGAGCTATTTATCAGAGATAAGCCACTGGACATAGATTTGTTGTGTAAATTGAGGACCTACAGGTTTGTCTTGCATACCCTTAGGCCTGTTAATGGGTTATAAAGGATGTCCCCAAGAAGGGAGGAGGGCATGATAAGGCATGTCTGACCTCCTTCCTCTTGGTAGGCAATTTAGTTTTAGGATATTCCTTTGGCCACAAAGGGGTTTATTTAGTCAGCCAGTGGCGGGGGTGAGCCTTAAACTTTTATTTTAGTTCACACAGTGGAGAAACAAGGTCAATATCAACAGAGTTAAGTCAAGTTGATAGTATGGACTCTTGATACTAGGTGACTAAAATGACACTTCTGTGGTCTTCCTCCCAAAAACCCACAACCCCAGTCTAATCATGAGACAAGCATCAGACCAACTACAGTTGAGTTACATTCTACAAAATGCCTGACCAGTACTCAACACTAAGGAAAGTCAGAGAAACTGACAGCCAAGAGGAAACTGTTGAAAGATAAACTTAGACATATTAAAATTTTAAAGCGTTTATTTGAGCAGACAGTGATTCATGAATCGGGCAGTGCCAAACCACAAGTGGTTCAGGCTCCATACAGGGGACAGAGGGGTGTTCGCGGAAACAAGACAAAGAAGATACTTGATTGGTTAAAGAGGAAAGGTAGCTTTAAAGTCTCTAGTTAGAGATTAGTGGGCAGTTTCTGATTGGCAAAGTTACTCTGAGTTTTGACGTTTGCTTACTAAAAACCTCCCAGAATGCTGGAGCCCTCTCAGCCTAATGGCTTCCCTGGTTTTGTTTTTGTTTTGTTTTGTTTTTAATATGACTAAATGCTATGTATCCTGGATGGGATCCTGTAACAAGAGGAGGATAATAAGTAAAAAGTAAGGAAATCTGAATACAGTATGGACTTTAGTTAATAATCACGTGTGAATTTTGATTTGTTAACTGTAAAAAATGTATCATATTAATGTAAGATGTTAACAGTAGGAGAAACTGGGTACAAAGTACATTGGAAATCACTGTACTATCTTTGCAACTCTTCTATAAATACAAAATTCTTCTAAAATATAAAGTTTATTTTAAAAATAAATTTATCATTTTGGCATTTCAGTAGTTGATCCTGCTACGCCAGGCTCTTGGCTAACTCAAAATTCCTAAAGAAGCAGATAGTAAAAGCGAGGCTGGAATAACTCAGAGCCGCACTTTCTTGCTCTGAGGAAGCCTACCTCCAACATCAGCCCCTCTCCCGCAGTGTCTCCTCTCACTTTCCTTTCCCAGCCAAGGCTCTGGTGTGAAATGTTCAGTTGTCCTGTATCCACAGGGGATTGGTTCCAGAGCCTTCCACAGACACCCGTCCAAGGGTGCTCAAGTCCCTGATGTAAATGGTGTAGTATTTTCATTTAACCTGTGCACATCCTGTGGTATGTTTTAAATCATCTCTAGATTACTTACAATACGTAACACAATGTAAATAGCTGTTATACTGTATTGTTTAGGGAACAATGACAAGAAAAAAGTCTGTACATATTTAGTACAGATGAAATTTTTTTCCCAAATATTTTCCATCTGAGGTTGGTTGAATCCACCAATGTGTAGCCCACAGATATGAAGGGCTAACTGAATAGACTTGCAATCTCCACTCCACCTCTCATTCACTCTTCAAACCACTGCATTCATATGTCTACCCAACAATGGCACAAAGTCCAAATTCAGCGGATTTTTCTCAGTCTTCATCTTACTCAACCTGATGAAAATTGCAAGTATTGTTCACTCATTTCTTTAAAACTCCCAGTTTCCTTACCCCTGTCTCCCTTGTTTTCCTCCTAACTTTCTTTCTCCTTTGCTGATATAGCAAGATACCCGTCTTTAATTTTTTCCTTTTTTTAATTTTTGCCTTTTTAAAATTGATAGAACTTGAGATTCTAATTCAGGATAAAGATTATTTGAGTAATCTTCTTAGTTTTGCAAATGTAGGGTGAGCAGGCACCTGTCGTTCAGGAATAAAGGACTTAATTTCTTGTTTTAGCAATAACTGTCTCTCCCTTTGGTGTACAGAGATGGTCACCACTGAAGAGGAGGTGACTCAGTGCCTATAAGGAACGCAGGGCCTTCTTGGAAAGGAGACATCAAAGTCCCAAACTCTAATCGCCATGATTCAAAGTTAGGATGGGTTCATCAAGCAGTCTTGATTAAATAAAGTCTTCTAGAAGGAGAATGGGCCAAGAATTCCAAGAGTGGAATGCACCAGGAAAGATGTCAGCACAAGAACCTCAGAATTCATGGAGGTGGAGAGGTGAGTACATTGGTTTCAGCACAGGCTGGCAAAATTTCCCCCAGATCCAACCACATTGCCATGGCCACTGCACACTGGGGAAAAAAAATCACTGTGCATCGGTGTGAATTAAAAGCAGCTATAACCCTAATACCCAGTCTATGGCACCACTATGGTCTGCACAGTCATCTGTCTGGACCAGCAAAGGCATCCCAACACCATCCACCAAACTGCAGAACAGCCTTCAATGGGGATGACTCTGTGGACTCAAGAAACAAAGGCAATGTACTCATGAGAGTCCAGTGCCCTCTCCATTTGATGCTTGGAAGAGAACTGATAGACATAGATCTCTAACCCTTGGGTTGAATCAATATTTGCCATTCTTAGAAAAAAAATTTTTTTGACATGGGGTCTTGCTCTGTCATACAGGCTGGAGTGCAGTGGCATGATCATAGCTCACTGCTCCCTTGAACTACTAGGCTCAAGCTATCTTCCTGCCTCAGCCTCCAGAGTAGCAGGGACTACAGCTGAGTGCCACCACACCGGGCTAATTTTTTTTTTCAGAGACAGGGTCTCACTATGTTGCCCAGGCTCTATTCTTGGAAATTTTTGATGAATAAATGTATGAAAATTCCTTGCTAATATGGCAAGCATGGACTTGATCAATTGATCAAAGATGTGATCATATTTGTACCCTAAATTTGTGATGATCACACATGTCACACAAATTCTGCTCCCTCTGCCTAACCCTTAAATGTTGCTCTTTTTGAAGATTTTGTTCTCCACCTAGATAATTCCTTCCAATCTGTGACTTTATTATCTCCTATGATCTAATGTCTTCCCATGCCTATATCTATGGCAAAGAATTCTGAACTCCAGTCCATTTTCTCCCCTGCCCTCCTAACTTTGTTTGGATCTTCCATGGGACCTCAAATTCAGTTTGTCTGAAAATGATTGTATTTCCCCAAAGTGCACCACACACCCAGAAGAAACCTATTGCCCCAACCCCAATAGTGGCATTAACCAAGCTAGAAATATGGGCGCCCTCTTAGTCACCCCACTCCCATCAACTGTCGCATCGAATCTACCTCTCATTCACTACCACCTTTGAACTGGTCCAAATCCTCATTTCTTCTTGCCTGGACTTTGCAAATTGCCTCCTAACTTCTTACAGTTCCCCAAACATACTATTTCCTCTGGTTGAAATACGCTTCACATTTCCCCACTCATCGCATTTGGCTTTTCCAACTCATAATTTGTTTCCACCAAAGGCTTCCTTCCCTCCCGGAGTGACTCAGAGGTCTCTCCTGGTGGGGCCCTGTCCCAGTGCTGGTCACAGTGTGCCTGGATGCTTGTTTCTCTTCCTTGCTAAACTGTGGCTCTGTGAGAGACCGTCTCTCTCATTCTCCATTGCTGCTCCACAGCCCAGCACGGGGCCCGGCACATAGCGTTTAGTAATCGTAATTTACCCCTTCCCTTAAGTCTCTCCCCCTCCAGTCTGTCCTCCAACAGTGCACTCTCCACATATGATTACAAAATGCATTATGTTACTCTATAGCTTAAAACTAAAACTGCTTTGTTTTTCTATTTTTCGTAGAAGCATTTATCAAATGGCATTTCATGTTACACTGCTCTATGAAAAAAGAAACCAAGGCTAATCACATTTTTCTTCTAAAATGTATTGAGAAAGAGAAAAGCAGCCATTGACATCCAGGAGCTGGCCTGGTACTACCTGCTAGGCACTGGGGCTCTTCTGTGGAACTTAAACCATTTCGTGGAACGTCAACATCAGACAAGGCCCCTCTGTGATGGTGTTAAAGACAAAAACAAGACCACTTCATAATCCTTTCTGAACACAGATGCAACATGAACAGTGTCCAAGCCACTAAAATGACCTAGCATCCTCCTATGCTGGCTAATATGAGTGAATGTGGCTTCTTTACTAATTACAATTTAGCTTTTGTATAGTCTTCTCTTCTTCTAGATAAGATTTATTAAAATACCCAATCACAGAATGAACCCCATTTCCTGACAACATCCAATCCTGAGCAAAGCCCTGCTTCCTTAAACCCTCCCCAAAATCACTGAACACAAGCCCGAATCCTTTCATAAACCCTTTCTAACACTATCTCACTGAGATGCCCCCCACTGTTCCCCATGGGGTGCATTCTTCCTTCCTGCAAGAGTAAGAAACCCAACGTGTTCAAACACAAGTATATTCCTGGTGGTCTTTCGCTGGAGACCATTGGCAGTATTTTGTCCTATATGTAAATAAAATACTAAATACATTTATACTATTGCTTATGTGATTAAGTGGCTTTAGGAAGAATGTGAGGAAGTCATATGCACACCTGATGTTTGACCTGTCCAGGGCACACAGCCAGCATTTAGCAACTAATTAAGTATTGTTTTATGCTCTCAATTATTCTGTCTAATCATTTCACCATATTTTTGATATTATTAAATTTTATTACATATTAAACATTTATACTAACCAAGGGATTCTCCTGGATGTATCCAGGCAGAGGAAGATTTTGCCTTTTTTTTTAGGAGAGTTCTAAATAGGTGGCTGATTAGATGTAGCTCAAATGCCAGCTCCCTCCCTCACATTTGGAAGCACAAGCTTATGGACGGCATTTACAGCCTGTAATGCAGAATGGATACAGCACTTCCGACAGTGGGAAGATCCAGAAACTGAGCTAATCTGTGGAAGCAGGAGCCCATGGTGCTTTCAGAGGTGTTTGCACTGATTACATCAACTCCTCCTTGTCTTCTCCCATCTCAGTAAAGTCTACGAATAGACAGCATCTTTGTGCAGGTGGGTTTTCTGTGGAAAACGGAGAAGAATCAAGTTTCACCTCTGGGTTCATTCAATAATCTGTGGGGAAGTCTTTGGATTTTTATAGGCTATAGAATTGGGAATGTATTTTAATCCAATTCTACATAGATCTTAAGGGAAGGGAGAAGCTCCCTGTTGGCATCTGGGTTGTACACATTGTGTGAAAAATAAACTAAAACTTTTTCAACTGCAGTGGAGAATGGAAGTGGCTGTAGCTAGACTATGAGGGACTGTTCTCAATCCTTGCTATTCAAACAAAGAGTGGTCCAAGGTACAACAGCATTGGCATCACCTGGAAGTGCATTAGAACACAGATTTCCAGGATCGATCACAGACCTACTGACTGAGAATCTGCATTTCAATAAAATCCTTGATGCGCATTGAGAAGCCCTGTGAGTCTGGTACCTCACCTTACTCACTGCTGAAGAACAGGAAAGATGCAAGGCAGGAAGGAAGGAGACAATCTTATTTTGAAAACTATTACATTAGATTATCCATAAATGAATATTTTAAGACTTTATAAATGATATGAAAAATATTTTTTAAATTAAAATTTAAAAATTTTATGTAATCCATGGTATCCTCCTTTTTTATTTCATTTGTTCTATAATATCTCATATTATTGTCACAAAATTTCTCCCAACCAATTTCTTAACCTAAGTACTACTATGGATTAAAGTAGTATATGAAATTATCCTATTAATTAATTTGACCTAAAAATACTATCAACTTCAACCTAAAGATAAGGGCATTATTTTCTTTTTACTAGTTACCCAGATAACACTGCAGTTTTTATACATTACTTTCCTTTGCTTATGTTTTTAAGGTGATTCTGCTGTTTGTTATTGTTGTTGTTGTTAATATTCTCCATCAGAGTTGATCATTAACTTTCATTGATTTTGTTTCAGTAGGAAATAAGTTGTCAAAAATAAAACTGTATTAAGTCAATATTTAACTTTACAATTTGGTTTCCCTTAAAGTTGTAAGTAAAATTATAAGCAATCTTCCACAATTTTTTTCAGCCTTAGGTAAACCTACAGAAAGACTAAAGGTCACAGTGATATTTGATAATGAACCTTGTGCAGAAATAATCTTGTTGGTATAAGTAGTTCGGGAATTCTAAGTACTGTGTTGGCTGTTACCCTTCTCAGCAAAGATAATAGATGTTAGAAGTGCTCACACCCCAGTGACCTCCAAAAATACAATAAACAAAGAGCACTAGCCTGGAAGGGTAAAGAACCTATTTAAATTTAATTAAAGTTCTCTTTAGTATTTTCTGAAGAGCAAGAAGTTCCCCAAGATACTCAACTATTAACTACACATTTTTTGTTTATTTCCAGGAAATCAAAAATTATGTGAGGGCTACACAGCTTATAAAAATATTTATTATAGGAAATCCTATTTTTTCATTGAAACTGTAGAATGTTTTTTACTTAAATGTTTGTTTTATAAACCATTTAAACCAGAGACTAATATATAAATTGTTCAGCACTCTGTAAATGAACTCATCAGCTTTGTACAAATTATCCCACCACAATATTTAGCGTGAAGGGTCTCATTACTCAGACTTTGGGCTTAGCTTTCCACAAGCAGTCTGCTTTAAAATAAAGGGTGCCTCTAGTAGACATAATTCCAAAGACACCAGAAAGCCTTGTTCTTCCGCAGAATCATAATTAGGCAATTGTTATTTATCCTTAGCTTATTAAAGACTTTCTCTCCAGCCTAAATTACTTACCCACAATAAATAATATTTTAAAACACCAGCTTGAAAATAATGTGTCCTGGGAGGAGTGAGGTTAATAAGTAGAACATAAAGCAAGTGCTTCACGTGTGTTTTAGGGCAAAATTCCCTATTCAAACTGGTCATATTGCTTCTGATTGGAAATTATATATGTAGCAGCATGATTCAGAATAGCCCCAAACTATTATGCTAAATAATATGCTAAAGCCAGGGAGGGTTGTTGGCTGTTCCTTAGGGCAATGGATCCGGGAAGGGCCCAGCAGGGGATTTCGCTCATTTCTTTCTCTAAAAGTTCATATTCTTTAGATCAAGCTACTGTTACAGTAACCATTGAGACCACACACATCCATATAGTTTTATTTCAAGTAATCTTTTTATTGATATATAACATGCAGAAGTTTGTAAAATCACATTGTCGGGTCACAGTGTGAAATGTTGGTGTTTGGTGTGCTCATGGCTGAAGAATGACCAGACACACCAAAGTAAGGCAAGCATGAAAATGGGGTTTATTGAGGAGAGGAAGATAGGATTATAAAGTAAGAGCAAGGTATAGGTTTACAGCAAGATTCATATGCTACAGATGATGACCAGATTCACCGTGGCAACGAAAAGAGAGCTTGCTTATGGTCTGTGTCTTGTTTTATAGTGTCTGGACAGGGACCTCCCCATGGTTCAGACCTCATCATGGAACCACTTTGATTGGACTGTTGGGAGTTATATGACCCTCATGAGTCTTACTGCACTTGCGGATCTCCCATGAGCCTCTCTGAAATTCCCTGAGGGGTTGAACCACAATGGCACCCACTTTCGTCCCTAGGAGACCTGGAATTCCTGGCTATCTACCTAACAATATGAATTTTCACCAAGTGAACTCACTCACATAACCAGCGCAGAGATCAAGAAACAGCCCATTGCCAGCATCCCAGAAGCCTCTGTTCCATCTCCTCCCAGTCCTCACCCAGCCCCCGAGCCCTCTCCAAGGCAACTTTTAACATTATAGATTAGTTTTGCCTATTTCTGAACTTTATGTAAGTGAAATCTATGGTATTAGCTCTTTTGTATCCAATTTCTTTCTAGCAACAATAACATGAGTTCAGGTGATTTGTCCATATGAATCACTTGCTTGTAATCGTAGTCCATACATTGTCATTGTTGTGCAGTATTGCAGAAATATATAACCATTTGTTTTTCCACTCTATTATTGATGGCATTTGGGCTGTTTCCAGTTTGGGGCCATTATGAATCATGCTGCTACATATATAATTTCAAATTAAAAGTAATATAATCAGTTTGAATAAGAAAATTTTCAGCAGATACTTTCTCATCATTTTCAACTAAAAAAAAAGGAAGCTATCAGATTAGAGTAGAGATGAACCTTTGAATCAAACATGCTATAATCCCACAATATCTAAATATCATTTCTTTCTTTTCATAAAAAGTAGTCTCTACATAGCCAGATCTCCAGTTTCCTATTGCTGCTATAAAAAATTACTACAAATTCAGTGGCTTAAAACAACACAAATATGTTCTCTCATAGTTCTGGAGGTCAGAAGTCTGGAATGGGTCTTAGCGAACCAAAATCAAAGTGTTGGCCAGACTGCCTTCTTCCTGGAAGCTCTAGGAGATAGTCCGTCTTCTTGCCTTTTCCTGCCCATGGAGGCTGCCCACACGCCTGCTCCTGGCCCCCAGCCCATGCTCGCATCACACTGCCCGCTGCATTCACTCACAACTCGTCTGACCTGCCTGCCTCCCTCTGCCCCTTATAAGGAAGGACTCTCCTGATTCCGTTGGGCCAACCTGGGTAATCCGATACAATCAAGATCCTTAATCGCATCTGCAAAATCCTTTTTGCCATGTAAAGTAATGTATTCAGGCTACCTCACCAACCTTCTGAAATTATATTTGGCTCCCGTGCCCCAGGACACTCTGCCCTTGCCACCTCAGCGAAGTAAAGCAGAAACTCAATGTCCTTTCATTCTGTGATCTCAACTCACTGACATTTACCATGTAAGATCTTTGAAGTGAGGGTAGGGACGGACCAGGGTGCTTACTGTTTCCCCACCACCAGACAATCACTGGTACTCAGTGGTACTCTGTAAACACTGGCTGGTTGAATGAAGGAGTACCCTCCCTACATCCTCCTGTCTTCTCTCTGGTAAATGGGGAGCAGCCATGTGACACCCAAGGGCTTGGGAAAACTGCCTGCAACTATGTTTTACTCCATATTCTGGTTTTAGCCAAAACACTGAAAGTCTCTCTGTGCCTCAGTTTCCTCATCCGAAAAATGAGATGGCTGACACGGATAATATCTAGAGTATCTGGCCAGCATTCATGTTGATTTTAAGTGGAAACAATGCTTATGATACATTATAAAGTGAAAAGGTCAGAATTCAAAATTCTATAAATAGCATGATTACACCATAAAATTATACACCATGCTAATGTAAGATATTAATAAAAGGAGAAAATTAATTAGGGATATATGGACACTGTACTATCTTCACAATTTTTCTGTAAATTTAAAACTGCTCTAAAATAAAAAAGTTATGTTTTAGAAATTCCTTGGCAACAAGACTAGATTATTAAGCTCTTTCAGGGCAGACACCATGTTCTCCCTCATATTTGTTTACATAGAGCCTATAATGATACTCCACACTGAGTGCCCAATAAGCACTGAAATATAAAAAGAGAAAATGTTTCTGTGGATTCCAGATTACTACAGACATGGTATTTAACAGTCTTTTCTGTATATAAAGGCCAACTGGGTCTGATGAAATCACTGGTCATCAAGGAATGGGGTCATGGAGTAGGTTGGGAAATATGTAGCTTCAAAATGAGGCATCAGAAGGGGAGTGAAGGGGGCCAGAAAGGGCATGTGTACATATTTAATAACTATTTTGTATCTGAAAAATGAAAAAAAAATCTCGGTGGGGGTAACGGTGGACGTTGAAGGAGTGTGTATGGTGTGTATATGTCCAAATCTGGGCACGTATCCAAAACTGGTTGGAAATTATGATGTGATCATTTGTATGGATTTTTAAAGTATGAGCAACATTGGACTATTTTTGGACTTTTATTGGATCCTCCATTAAAACCACTTTATTACTAAGAAAATAAAGCTACCCATTACTCATCCATGATCATGACTTTCATTATCCCCAGATCCACTGATCATCTCTAAACTGCTTGCTACGGTTGAATGTCTGTGTCAAAATTCACATGTTGAAATCCTATCCCCCAAGGTGATGGGATTAGGAGATGGGGCCTTTGGGAGTTAATAAGGGGGAAGCCCTCATGAATGGCGTTATTGCTCTTACAAATTGGCCCAGTGGAGTTCGTTAGCCCCTTCTGCACGTGAGGATGCAGTGAGAAAACATCTTATATGAACCAGGAAGTGAAACCTGAGAGCGGATCTTCGCCAGACACTGCATCTGACAACTCCTTAATCTTGGACTTCACAGCCTCCAGAATTGCAGGAAATAAATTTCTGTTGTTTATAAACTACCCAGACTAAGGTATTCTGTTACAGCAGTCTGAATGGACTGAGACAGTGCTAACAATTACAATCCCAAATAATTCTCTTTATAAAAGCTTACATAATGACAACAAAATTATGCATAGAAAAAGTTACATTAAGACAACATTGCTGGGTTTGGTGGCTCATGCTTATAATCCTAGCACTCTGGGAGGCTGAGGTGGGAGGATTGCTTGAGGTCAGGAGTTTGAGACCAGCCCGAGCAACAGTGAGACCCTGTCTCTCCTAAAAATAGAAAAATTAGCTGAGCGCAGTGGCGCACACCTATAGTCCCAGCTACTTCGGGGGCTGAGGCAAGAGAATCGCTTGAGCCCGGGAGTTTGAGGTTGCTATGAGCTAGACTGACATCACGGCACTCTAGCCTGAGCAACAGAGGGAGACTCTGTCTCAAAAAAAAAAGAGAAGAAAATATTAAACAACTAAGAATGTTTATTTTTATGTAGCTACAGCATGGATCATATTTCTTTCTCTTTTACTTTAGTAAGCAGCTTTTATTTCTAAAATGAAAATAAAATTAACATTTAAAATATTTTAAGTTTTTAGAGTCTACATAAAAAAAATTTATAGTTGGCTTGTAACTTGAGCAATATTATAAATCTCAATGCACAAGAATATATATAATCAGAATTTTTTAAAGTATTTAGAGATTTCTTGATATCTTCCTCCACCCCTCTTCAAACCTGCTTCTTCCTCGGTATTCCCCATCTTAGGACCACCATTCTCCCATTTGTTCAGCTAAAATCATTAAAAAATCATCATTTATGTGGCTTTTCCTCTCACCTTCTCTCAAGCAGTTTATCAGCAACTACTACCAACACTACATCTAAAATATATCCTGAATCCATCCATTTCTCTTCATCTCTACTGTCACAACTTTAGTCTGAACCAATGTTTTACAAACAGTGGATTGCAACCCATTGCTGAGTTATGAAATCAGTGTAGTGGGTGACAACCAGCATTTCTTCTTTTATGGTGAAAAAGAATAGAGAATCTCAAAGTGCATCACTCATGGTAAGGACATCGTCTCATGAAATTTTTGTTTATGTATATGTGTTTGTGTACTGAGTCACCATATAAAATACGTTTCTTCCTGTGGATTGTGGTAAAAGATGTTCAGAACTCTAGATTTAAACCCATGCCATATCTTCCCTGGACTGCTTAAAACCCAGAATGCTTATTCTTGGCATAAGAAGCCAAGCAGCTTGCGATGGCCTATCAGCCCAGCAGATCTGCTGCCTCCTTGCCTCTCCGACAGCTTCCATCTCTCATCCCCCCCACTGACCACGCTCTGATCACACTGTACTCCTTTTCACGGAACTCATCACAGCATCCCCACTGCAGGGACTTTGTACGTGCTGTTTCCTCTGCATAGAATGTTCTTTGCAACACTTGCAGATCCCTCCTGGTCTTGGCGCAAGTGCCACCTCCACAAAGTGGCCTTTCTAAAATGTCCCTCAGTCTCCACTCTCCTCTATTTCTTTCCTGGCACCTACTACCATCTGAAACTACCTTGTATATTTATTTCTTTTTTCGGGCTTGTTTACTGCCCATCTCTCTTTGCTAGAAAGTAAGTTCTAAGAGCGCAGAGTTTTCCTCATCTGCCTCCCTCACGGATGTATATCCAGGGCCTAAAATAGAGCGTGGCACTTAGTATATACTGAATAAATACTTTCTAATTGACTTACTGTCTAGTAACTTACTACATGTGAAACACTGCGCCCGATCTGGGGATCCAAGACCCCCCACACCCTACAGGGTCACTTGATATACTTTCTCCTGTTCCTTACCTCTGTCTTAGTCCATTTGGGATGCTATAACAAAATACCATAAAGTAGGTGCTTATAAACAAAGAAATTTATTTCTCACAATTCTGGAGGCTGGGAAGTTCAAGATCAAGGCTCTGGCTAATTTGATGGCTACCGAGGGCCCACTTCCTGGTTCATAAGCAGCCATCTTCTCACTATAACCTTGTGAATGGCAGAAGGGGTGAGGGATCTCTCTGAGGTCTCTATTATAAGGGCACTAATCCCATCCATGAGGGCTCCATCCTTATGACCTAATCACCTCCTAAAATCCCCACCTCCTAATACCATCACCTTGGGGGTTAGGATTTCAACCTATGAATTTTGGGAGGACAAAAACATTTAGTCCATTACAACCTCTATTCCTTTCCAGATGTTAATCTCCCTGTGGGCAAGGACCCTGACAGTTGTTCACCATTTATACCCTTGCTTGGTACCTAGAGGATTAATGTGTTTTTGTTTTGGGGTTTTAAGATATGGGGTCTCACTCTGTGGCTCAGGCTGGAGTGCGGTGGTGCAATCACAGCTCACTGCAGCCTTGAACTCCTGACCTCGAGCGATCCTCCTGCCTCAGCTGGACCTATAGACTTTGCCACCATGCCCAGCTAATATTTAAAAAAAAATTTATAGATGCAGGGTCTTGCTATGTTGCCCAGGCTGGTCTCAAACTCCTGGCCTCAAGCAGTCCTCCCACCTTCACCTCCGAAAGTGTTGGAATTACAAGCATGAGGCACTGCACTGGCCCAATTAATGTTTTTTTAAGTGAATAACTGAGATCTTAAATTTGTGGTGGCCCCTATACACAGGGTTGAATGATTTGCCAGAAGGTCTCTACAGCCTGGGTGAAACATAGAAAATGGTTCGATCCAGCGTAAGGATATTTAAGAGTTGAAGCTAATGGTTGGAAAGTCATGAAAGGAATGGACAATGGGGTGTAGATTTCTGACTTCACTTTTTAAACAAACAGCTTAGATCCCTTTTTTAAAAAAAATAATGGTCCAGTGTTATAAAAGTTTTCATTTCGAGTAGTCATTTTTAAAGAAAAAGATTATTGTATTGTTATATTTATTTTCTCCACTCCATTCTTCAGAACATAAATCCTAATTAGTTCCTCATTACAATGCTAAGAATCATCTATATTTTTCCCTAGAACAATGCAGATTTGCTTCTAATGTCAGTTTCCTTTATGACATAGTATCTTAGGGAGTCCATCTACTGATTATAAAAATCAGGAGTGGATCTACTGTGGAAAATTTCATTACCAATCAGCTTAAGATCAATAAAGTTGCAGAAAACAAGTGTACTACCCAAGTCACAGACAATAAACATTGTAATAATAGTTCTCCCATCCTGATTCATCCTGGCCTTGACTCTCCAAAAAACCCACCAAATAACCCCAGAAGCTTACATTTAGGGTCACTAAGAACACAGAAATACTACAGAAAGTCCTGATGTTATGGAAGGTCCCAGCACTCAGTCAGCCAAGGTAATTGACCCATTAGTGATAGACTTGCTTCTCAAGATAATTGAAGGATTCGAATTTTATGTTTTGGTGAAAGAGGAATAAATAACTTACTATTTACATTTTCACTAGTCATCTATTTTTTTCCTGTCTGGTAATTATATTTAATTGTGGGAAAGAAAATGGGTTTTATGTTTGGATACCATGATTAAGATGTTTACATCTTTCAGAGGTTAACCCTAGTAAGAATATTAAAAAATTCAACTTGGCAGCAAGTATAGTGGGAAAGTGCATCATTAAAACTTTATCTCTTTCCCCTAAGAATGTTGAAGCACTCAGCGAATATCATACTCAGCTTTTTTGGCTAGGTCTATTGATTGTAAGTGACACCTCTCCTCTTACAATGAGGGAGATGGAGTCATAAACAAGTGGCCTCACTCAAGGGCGTATAGGCACAACCAAAGTTAGGATTTAGGCCACCTCCAAAAATGTACACAAATGAAACCAGTCTTCTGGAATTGCTATCTGATGCAAGTGCCATGCCCTGGCCTGTACCCTAACCTCGATTCTAATCACTATAGTCATAGAATGATGAAATTGGAAAGAAAAGGGGCCTTTAGTTCACCCAGTTCAGCTCCTCACTTTACAGATGAAAGAAAACAAATGCCAGCAAGGTAAAAATACTTGCCCAAAATGGTTACTGGTGGGTAGTAGAGACAGAAGTGGGATCCAGGTTTCTAGATTCCCAGATGAAAAGGCTTTGCACCAAGTTATTCAAAATATCAAAGTCTGTGCTGAAGCCTGCAGAGGGGTGTGTGACCACGACTTGCTCCAGTCAGTGGGGGGTGGGGGTCCTCTTGGCTGAGAGGAAACATAGCAGCTGAGCTGTGGCCCTTGCTCACTCAGGGCAGGAAGCTTGGAGATCCAGGCTGCCAATCAGCAATGAGTTTATTTATCCTGCTTGTTCCAGGAACTCATTTGACAATCTAGCAAGTACTCAATAAATGTTAAAGTAATGAATTTATTCTTCTCAACTGTACCTGAACATTTTTCTGTTTTGTTTTCAGTTAAAAAAAAAAAAAAGAACCATTCCCTTACTATATAGTCTTGAGGATGAGTAGGATGTAGGTCAGTAACAGAGGAAAGGCCTCCAGGCCAGAGGACAGCAAATGTAAATGCTCAAGCTGGATGAGCATGTGGTAGACAGTGGTGCCCTCCTGGGAGAACTTTCTGGTGGATGGTGAGGTTGAGTAGATAGCGTAGGGTTATATATATCGTCAAGAACCCTAGATTCGGTTTAAGGAATTTAGACTTGGGATCAGAGTACCGGAAATTTTGAGGACTGACAAAAATTAAAGATGCATTTTGAAATGATGACTCCATCAGTAGCATCTGTGAAGAGGGGAGACTTTGGAGTCACACAGACCAAATAGAGGACCGTATGGTAGTCCAAGAGGGAATGTTGTAAAAGTGCCTCTCCATTTCCCCTCTTAACAATTCATAAGCCAAAACTGGAAACCTAACATGGTCCCTGCAGCCTCCACCACTGCCCCAGTATATATAGCTTCTTCTGGTCCACCTTTGAACTTCTGCCCCTTTTCTTACCCTCCAAAGACCACCCTGCCTGGTGAGCCAATCCCACCGCAGGGCTGGGGTTTCCTCGATCCACAGAAGCCTCTCGCTACTGGACCTGCAGCCTGAAACGCCAGAGAAGGGCCTTATTCTCTGGACCTCTTACGATCATCTCTAGATCTTTCCCAAACTCCTTCACTTGACAGAGCTGGGCTGACCCCAGGGGGAGCCGTGAGTCGCGGGGACAGGGCAAGGAACCTGAAAGCGCTGGGAGGAAACCATGGGTAAGTGGCCAGTTGAGAACCTGGACTACACAAACATGAGGGGTCAAGGCAAGACGCTGGGTCAGAAATCAGAAAAGCAATTAAAACCACAACAGTGTGGCACTTGGAGAGAGTGTTTTCTTTCTCCCAGACTCAACTCGCACAACATTATGTTAAAAGTCTGTCGCAGGCTCCACTCTGCGCGTCTAACTACCGTATCTTCTCTTCCTCGTTCGTGACAAATTACCTTGACACGTTCCCCCTCGCATCTACGGGATCCGCGCAAGAGCTGGCACCAGCCTGCTCACCAGCCTCCCACTGAGCCCTGCATCACCACCCCATGGCCTCTGTCTCCTCTCGGTTCCACAGCCTTATTCGTGGGTTACGTTCCCTTTTTCTAAACCTCGTCCCTCCCTCTCTGCAATATTTAGCAGGGCCAGCCCTTTTTTTAAATCTTCCTTATCTCAGGCCAACCATTGGGCTTACCCAGTTCTTCGTCACTTAACCTACTTCAATACTCTCATTCATCTAATTTGACACTGAGAATCTCCCTCGAATGCCATTTAAATCATATTACTAAGCCTTCAAAGCTACACTTGTTCCTTCCTAATCACTTCGTTTCAAATTAAAGCGCTTGCTACTAGGATGGGAGAGTTGGAAGGAATGTCAGAGATGCTTCAAACACTATTTTACAGATAACAACATTAAGACTCAGAGAGATTAAGATACTTCTTCATGGTTACTCTTAGCTTTTAGGCACCTCACTCTTGCCAAATTGCTCTTTTCCAATTTACAATTCAAACAAAATCCTACCCCCTTGTGTCTCATGCATTCATACATCCTTTCTGTCCACAACACTGTATACTTTAGAAACTGTTCATTTCATCTTCTAAACCCTCTCATGGTGAGCCTGCTTGGCAGCCGTGATTGTTCCAGGAAGTTTAATTGTTGGGCATAGTTTGGGTTTTGGTGCCTAACCCAGATCAGGACGTGGGCTCTCCTGCGAGTTCAGACAGCCCACCGGGACCACGGCTCCACCAATGCTGCCTCTGCACGGAGGCGTCTGATTGTTGGCAGGGTGGGGAGAACACTGGGAAGCTACGCTCTTTCTCGGATATAAATAATTTTGAAATTCTAAGCCAAATCATGTCCCTCACAAGTGTATGTGCACATGTACTTAGACGTGTGTATATACGTATTTACACACACCTACATAGCTACACAGAGAAGCATATATAATGAATATGTACATATTGTATTTTAATACAGAAAAGCCATTAAACTTTTGGTTTTTTAGAGACAAGGTTTCACTATGTTGCCCAGGCTGGCCTTGAACTCCTAGGCTCAAGTGATCCTCGTGCCTCAGCCTCCAGAGTAGCTAGGACCACGAGCATGCACCATCACGCCTAGCTTTGAGAAAAGTCATAAAAATTCTTATGCTCTGATACCATGCACAGGAATTTTACTATAATCATTTTTCTTGATCAGTTCTTGTCACCTAAAAAGCAATGTATAGATACACAGCATCTTCTCATCTTTTCTGTTCTCTGAAGTCCTTTCCTTCTTCCTTTTGTGTCATTCTGTCCAAATTTCCATCTATCTTTGGTCTTTATCCTTGGTGGAAATGCAGCCCATCATCCATATTACCTTTCACTCCTCTGTACAAGTCCCTTTGGAAACTTCCGCTCAGGTCATTTCTGCTGGTATAATCCATGATCTGATAAAACGACAAGACTAGGTGTGGGAATCTAATTTAGCCGAAGGTAGATGGAAAGAGGAAGAGACAATCTGGCGATGGCAGGAGGATCTCGGAGGACGAGGCCAGAAACGGCAATGGGCACAGCTACTCAAGCAGAAGGTGGTGTGCGCAGTCCTCAAAGAGACCACTTTGCGGGGACATCAGGCAATATCTGTCAGATTTCAGTTGCATGGGGAGAAGTTACAAATTTACCAAATCAAGTTTACCAAGTTTACTTTGTGCATGCTTAAAGATCATCACAGGGGAGAGAAGCAGTAAGCAGACTTTGAAAAAGACTAGAAAATACAAGAACGAAGGGTTGAGTCATGTTTGAGACAGCCTGAGGTGTGGGAGAGAGACCCCGTTTACGCCTGCTTCCAGCGGTTCTGAATACTTGTGATTTCACCTGTGGCCTGTCTCCACTGACAGCTGGGACTGCTATTTTCATTTTGAAATTCAGCTGTTCCTTTGCCAGTCTTAACACAACATTTTAGGCATGTTCTGAAGCATGACTCATGATACTCTCCAAAGGCCAAACCACTTTCAGTATTCGATTCATTTAGTGTTCTGCTTTCTGATCTACTGGATATTCTCAGACCAAGATTCAGACCACAGGCAATTTTAGAAGGTAGCAATTCCAGCCAAGACATTTGGCAAAAGACACTAGAGGCCACGAGAGGCCTGAGGGACAAAGGTAAGGAGATTAAAAACATAACTGCCAAAGTTTTAATCTAAAAGGGCCTATTGATTAGATAGCACCATTCCTTCCATTAACAATCATGGCTACAATGTTTGCAACTCCTTCTGGTTTGCTAGCAGACCTCAGCCGGGAGAAGGGAAGGGAAGGAAGTAAACATTTTCTACAAGCATCTTGGGGAATAAAATCTTACCTTTAGAATTCAGGTGCTAGAAGAGATAATTTGAGGAAAGTAATTTTATCATCAATCTATTTATTAACAACTATTAAAGTAAACACCTTGCAGACAAACTTTTGCACGAAATGTGATTTTTATTAATTTTTCCCACAAAATACAAAGCTTTGCACCACATTATAGTAGTGTTGTAGCATAAGAAAATCCCAAGGTTATCATGGGGTAGGGATAGAGATGGGTGATTTATAGAATGTTGATTTTATCATTCTTAAAATTAACATTAAGTAAAATTGTTATGACAAACTATGCCAACCTTGTATAACATGCAGATTATTGCTTAGAACTTGCATATACCTTAAAATGGCAAATAAGGTATACAAACACTTCAAAAATTTTAACAGAAACACTTAGACATTTGTTATCCTTCCAAATGAAGCTCAACCAGGAACCAAAATAAAGAATACTAAATTGCTATTTTAAATACTGATGAGTCCTACTACAACTGATTTATAAATTATCTAGTCTTACATTTTATAAATAAAAGTTCTTCAGCCTTACGGAAATAAAGTAGAAGTATGTTCTCAGAATGTTAAGTGTATTTTGAAAGACTTCCAAAAATCTTTATGACAATTAAATATTATATATTCTCAGGAAAAACTGTATATATATCACTATATCTATGACATTTGCTGAAGTTTTCAAGTAGCTTTTTCAAATAAAATCTATGTCTAAATGTTATTACAAATTATAATTACCAAAAATATCTCATAATTTATGGTAAGCTACAACTTAGTGAGAGTATTATCCACACAAAATTCCTTAAGTCAAAAGTGGACATAATCATACCAGAAACAAACCAAGTGAGAAACAGAAAAATTAATAGCACATTTTATTTACTGTTATATTTTTAGGCTTCATTAACCAAGAAGTAGCAAACAACTCTAATCCACACTTAATTACAGAAAGAATTACACAAAGATAGAAAGAAAAAAATATATGGAGGATGTTTAACGAGTATTCAGCCAGAGGTATTGTACTTATAAATCTTTGAGATTTAGAAATATTTCTCACTGGTTTTGGTTTTTTATACAGGGCCTAATATAAAAACTGTCTGCTGCTCAGAAGTGTAAACATTTTGAATGCAAACAAACCAGTCTTCAGGAGCTGCCTTCAATTCTTCACTTTTGCCCCAGACATCTTCGAACAAAGGTCTGACATTATCAAAGCAAGCAGAGGCTGTGTGAAGTCTAGCATGGAAAGGGGTAAGGCTTAAGTCCCTGGGTGCTGTACTCTGGAAAACACCAAGTATCCCATTTGCTGGTAAGCTTGTTTTTATAGAAACACTATCATAGCAAAGTTTGCCCTATGAAAGAGCACGACTCTGAAAATAATTCTGCCACAAGCCAGCACCCCCTCTCATAACAAAGAATTACCTCAGTTCCTCCCAGCTCCTGTCATGGGGTCCTAAAATAACATTTAGGTAATTTACACGCCTACAATAAATCCCCAGCTGAAACACGTTATAAAGCTCTTATTGCTAAACCAGTTTAAAAGATTACAGATGTCTCTTAATAAAACTGTAACATTATTAGCTTTGCCTCGTGTTGTAAACAGGTATTATTAAATGCTGAATGGCTTCCTGTAGCCTCTTAATAAATTATAGTTTGAGCTCTACATAAATTTGCTACAATGCTTTTTTCAATGACAGAACCTATTTGTAAACCTTTAAATTTGCCACAAGAGACTGGGAAGCTTACAGATATATAGAGTCTCAAAAGTTGACAGAGGAAGGTGTTGGCATAAGGGAGGGAGGTGCTGATCAAGTCTTTGGGGTAACAGGATGAAGAGATGGAAGGTCTGGAAGGATTCAGTGAAAAAAATTCTAGATCAAGAGAGGACCATCACAGCTATTAGGGGAAAAGCAGTCTCAACGTCTCCTCTAAGTCCTAGTCCTGCTAGCTCTTCGCTGTTCCTGCACACATCCAAGTGTTCTTCGTCAGAACTCACTTTCGGTAGCTTCTGTGTGTTTGCCATCAGCCAGCTGTACCTAAGGCTGGGAAGGTGTGTGCACCCGGAGACACAGGAAGGTTATCATCGCTATGCTGGCTCAGTACTTGTTAAGAAACACTGGTGACAGTCTTCTGATAAAATTATACAAGTTTCCTTCTTTTGGAATCCAAAACATATACAAATACAGAAACTTCTATGAAGTATTATCGACGTTAACAAATTTGTGGGCTTTTCGATTTCATCTAACAGACTAAACCACTTAAAGCCAATTCAAATGCACATTCACATTTTGGAGTTAACAGCGGCTTAGAAACAGAAACTTGTTCAAATATTTAATAGCATCTTTTGAATGTTTATTTTGCTTTAAAATGACACAGAAACATGCACTTTACAATACTTTCCCCTCTATATCTCCATAAGAATGTTTCCGAATGCATGATAACATGGTGCAACCCACGGTAAAGCTGACTCTTCACACCAGTAAAGGACTGTTCTCCAAATGCCCACTGTGCCTCAGAGAAAGCATACGACTTAAAAACTGACACTTCAGTAAAAATTTGATTTGAGTCAAATTATTAAAATTTAGAAAAGAATTTGATTCAAATACCTATAAACTAGACAGTTTTTTAAATTAGACCTTTAAGACAGTCCTAGGTCATCCATAATATATCAGAGTCACTGTTAGGGATGGTAACAACATAACTTATTATTTTTCTTAATGTAGGGTTAGTCCATGAAATAACAAAATCAAACAGTTGGAATACAAATTTAATTTCAACTTACTATAGGGTATCAAAACATAATTTAAGCAGGAATTAATTTCTTTGTACTCGTATAACTCCATTTTTAGTTTTAAATAAATGCAAATAATCCTTAAAATGATTTTAGACACAAGAATGCAAACTCTATAAACTAAAACTCATAATTTTTACATTCTTACAAATAAAAATTCAATGCAAGATCTATGATCTTGCATGCTATAAGCTGATTTTCATTCATTTTTAAGTTTCACAAGAACTTTTATTTTCTAGAATACTACACATTCAAAGAACATCTTTATAATTACAGGTTGTCACTAATCTTTTCTACAAAAATAGAATTGCTTAAAAATTTATACCAATTTGCTTTTATTTTCTATAAATATTTTAATAGAGTTGTTAAATATCAGAATGCCTGATAGAATCATTTAAATTAATCCATGTAGTTAAAATACTTAATATCTAAAATGTCTAGCAAAAGTTTGTCATTTAATAAATGAAAAATTCATCTTTTAATAAATGATATGTTCTGTCCTTATATGTATTTTAGGTAGGTACATACAATCACAGAACAGCAAAGTATATCTCCTGTAAAGGTCACACTTAGAGTAGCATGACAGTTTGTAGTAGCATTTCCATTTTATGTCTGTTGTATGAGGAAATACATAGAACCCACTTTTGCATATTGAATCTGGATGTTGAATTAACTGTCATGCAGCTAGCATAAGGATCAGATTGCTAAGGGAATAAAAAAATCTTAGTTCAGAACTTTAGTATTTTAAATATATTAATTTGGTAGCAGCTATACCAATGAAAGGTAATGCTAATGAAAGTAAAAATGAAGTTTTAAGCATGAAACAGTAACTATAAAACCTGAAACTGCAACATGGAGACTTACTGATATTATAGCTTTATATCATCCTCATTTTGATGGTGGGTTTAAAATCTGTGTTCAGAACTATAGAAATATCCAGAGTCAAAAATACTATTTCAAGGTTTATTTTTTTTCAAGGTTTTTATTCTTTCAAATGAATGAATTTCCAAAATAGTTTTATAATATAAATGTTTTCCTTTTTTAAAAAGCCACTTTTCTTGCAAAAGAGCAAGAACAAGATGAAATCACTTGCTTTCCTGTCCCCTCTAGACAACCAATATATATTTAAGTGTCTATGATGTGGACAGCACTAAATTTAGTATCAATGTAATATTAACTTTTAAAAACAAATAACTACTTTACATTACTTAATTCTTTCAAAAATAAATGTGCCTAGTATAAGCCAATCAATCTCATTTTATCATTTAGTTATTGATTAAGATTTCAATTCCTTTCTTTAAATGTTCTAAAGCTCATCAGGCTCTATCTGCACTGGATAACCAAATCAAATCAAATCAAAAGTCTTGATTATATTTAGTTAGCCTTCCTTCATCAATATAGCATGAACATTGAAAGAGAGTCAAACATTATCCTTTCAAACTGAGAAACTGAATGGATTAGATCTTTTGACTTGGGTTTAATTAAGTTCAAGTATTCACCACCAGTTGAATTAAATTTCTTTTTTCCTTAGGCAAGAACAATCATTAAAGTCAAGTACTTGAAAAAATAAATAAAGGCAATAATAGATAAATATATAAGTTTATATTTGGATTGCAAGAAACAAAGTAAAAGCAAACACACACACACACACACACACACACACACACACACACACAATCACCAGTCATATATTTTCACATAACCAGACAATAATTTTGATAATCAGAATACTTGGATTAAATTATCTTATTTTCTTTCTATCCTTTAAGAAAGATAGAAACACAAAGCACTCAAAATGCTGACTAAGCAAGCATGGGTGTAAATTGTGAGTAAAATATGAATACTGATTTTCTTTTGTAGTAGTTTGGATCTCATCAAGAAGAGGCCTATTTTAGGAGCACAATAAATACATATTGCATAAGACTTTGGTACTGATGATGTTAGGTTCTGAACTCATAGATTTTAAAAATAGAAATAATAAATTTTTCACAGAAAAATGCAAGGGAAGCAGATAGGGACAATAGTGTTAAAGCTTTTTCCTTAATGATGTCTTCTTATTAGCCATAGGCCCTAAATAATCATCTATCAACATGCATTTTTAGAAGAAATTCATCTCTTAAGGAAGTCTATAAAATCTTTCTGAAGCCTTACTAGAACATAAAAATGCAGTAATTTGATAAAATGCTAAAAATAGAAATAAGAAAGTGACATCTGAAAAATATTAAAATGAAGTAAGTATTTTCCATGCCTAACTAATGAAATATTTCCCAAGTGGTAAAATATTTCATCGTTAGTAGATGATGACTGCACATCGGAAATGAAAAATGTATCATTCTTAAATAGCCTAAGAAAAAGAACATGTCTACAATTTCGAAATTAAACCCTACACAGGTGTTGGCAGCCAAAGTAAGAAAAGAGTGCTTGACAACAAATGTTAAGGGCTATTTACAGATTTAAAAGCAGTTCCCGTTCTTCCAGCAAAATTGGTGACATAAAACCAAGTGCACCAAATTATCATAGTCCTCTTTCTACAGAGAAAAATACCAATGCAGGTTAAGAGATTTCTGGAAAGATTCACTACTATATTTATAATTTTTATTCAAACCTTTAAGATTTTATCCATGCTTATAAATAATGCAGAAGAAAAGCAGAAAGAAATCTTAGAATGAAAACTAAATTTTAGTTTCTCTTTCTAAAGGTAAAAATAAACCAAGACACTGAAACCCTGAATAACAGTTATAATTAATAAAGAAGCACAAAAACATGCCAAGAATTCATCCTATCAGTAGATAAAATGATGGGTAGTAATGAAGTTTGCTTATCAATAGCGCAACCGTTAGTCAAGTTTTCCATTCTGAAGACTATTTTTGGCTTTCTCTTGTCTGATGAGAGAGATGACTTTGATGCACCCTTTTGAAATTTTGATCATCCACATGACATTCATCACATCCAAAACAACACAGGACGAGATCCAGGAACATTGGATTAATAATCCAAGCCTTCTGTAGGGTTCTGTTCCATACACGGAATATATGAAGCAATACAAAGGAGGTATTGAGACAATCCGCACGATGAAGAACACCACTGTCATGAGTATTCCATTGATGACATTAGCTTTGGAAAACTTAGGATATTTCAGAGCTTCAAAGAACCATCTGAAAAAATAATTAAAGAAACATCCCATTTATACTGCAGTTCTGAGGAGTAACCATTTCAATTTTAGTTTGTAGTTTTTAAAATTCAGTGAATGTCCCCCTAAGAGTTATATGGAGAGGCAAAGGGCCTACGATGGCCAACACAATTCTGCAAAAGAATAAAGTTGGAGGACTCATACCACCCATTTCCCAAGACTTACTACAAAGCTACAGTAATCAAGACAGCATAGCATTGGTGAAAGAATAAACAAATCAGTGGAACAGGACAGAGAGCTGAGAAACGAACCCACACAAATATACTACTCAACTGATTTTTGACAAAGGCTTGTAAAAGTTATTCAATGAAGAAAGACTATCTTTTCAACAAACTGTTCAAAATTGTATATACATATGTAGAAAAATGAACTTAGGAGAGACCTTATATCACACAAAAAAAATTAACTCAAAATGGATCATAGACCTAAATGTAAAATGCAAAACTATAAAACTTCCAGAAGAAAACATGGAAAAAATCTGTATGATCTTGAGTTTTGTAATAATATTTTAGATACAATACCAAAAGCACAATCTGTGTCAGAAAAACTGATCAGTTGAACTTCACTAAAATTAAAAACTTGCTCCTCTGTTAAGAGAATAAAAAGACAACCACGCACTGGGAGAAAACATTTACAATATACATATATGATAAAGTACAATATACATATATGATAAAATATACATAGAATTCTTAAAACTCAACAATAACAACCCAATTAAAACATGGGAAAAAGAGTTTAACAAACAACTCATCAGAAAATATATACAGATGGAAAATAAGCATATGAAAAGATGCTCAGCTGGGCACAGTGGCTCACAGCCTGTAATCCTAGCACTCTGGGAGGCCAAGGTGGGCGGATCGTTTGCACTCAAGAGTTCGAGACCAGCCTGAGCAAGAACGAGACCCCATCTCTATTTTAAAAAAAAAAAAAAAAAAAAAAAAGAAAAGAAAAGAAAAGATGCTCAACGTTGTCATTAGAAAATATAAATTTAAACAACAAGAATACTATCGCACCCCTATTAAAATGGCTAAAATCCAAAAAACTGACAATAACAGTTGAGGATATGGAGCAACAGGAATACTCACTTATTGCTGGTAGGAATGCAAAATGGTACAGCCACTTTAGAAGACAGTTAAGCAGTCATAACCTAAACATATTCATAGCACACATCAGCAATCACACTCCTAAGTGTTTTTCCAACTGATTTAAAAATTTATGTCCACACAAAAACCTGTACACATGTTTATACAGCTTTACTCATAATTGTCAAAAACTAGAAATAACCAAGATGTTCTTCAATAGATGAATGGATTAACGTTGGTGAACATACATACAATAGAATTCTGTTAAGCAATAAGAAGAAACTACAATTCATGTAACAGCATGAATGAATCTTAAGTGCCATGTGAAAGAAGCCAGGCTGAAAATGTGACATACTGTATGATTCCATTTATATGACATTCTGGAAAAGGCAAAACTTTCAAGACAGAAAACAGACTAGTGTTTGCGTTGCCAGGGGTTTAGAAAGAGGGCTGAACAGGAAAAACACAGGGCATATTTTAGGGCAGTGAAACTATTTTGCATAATTCTGCAGTGATAGATACATGACATTATGTACATGTCAAAACCTATAGAATTGTACAAAGAGTGAACCTGATATGTGCAAAATTTTGAAAAATCAATTAAGAGGATGGGGGATGCCAGGATGGGATGCCGACTGTGACAAAAGAATCTGTCTTACAAATGTATGACATACCCCCACTAGAAAGGAAGGAAGTACTCAAAAAATAAAATGTCTCTTATGTCAAAGGAACACAGAAGCCAACTAAAAGAGCTCTCAAGGTCAAAAATTAACAATTTGAGCAACAAAATAAATAACATAGTATTGTATTATAACCCAAAGTATAAAATAAATACGAGTAGTCCCTACTGATATAAACAAATGAATGAATAAAGAGAAAACAATAAATCTATTCAGAATAACTGCAAATAATTTACGTAGATATTGCACTTAAAAGAAGTAAAGCATAAGTCCCTCCTCCTCAAATATGGGCTGTGGGCCGGCGCGGTGGCTCGCGCCTGTAATCCTAGCTCTCTGGGAGGCCGAGGCGGGCGGATTCTTTGAGCTCAGGAGTTCGAAACCAGCCTGAGCAAGAGCAAGACCCCGTCTC
>NW_012153062.1:4387947-4388390 GCF_000956105.1 Propithecus coquereli
CTCCCCAGCAATGGACATTAACCAAACTCAGAACACTAAAATGACAGAAGAAGAATTTCAAATATGGATTGCAAGAAAACTGAATGATATCCAAGAAAAAATGGATCACCAATACAAAGAAACCACAAAAAAAATCCAGGACTTGGAAGAAAAATTCACTAAAGAAATTGAAATATTAAAAAAAAAATCAAACCGATTTCCTGGAAATAAAGGAACTACAAAACACTGTGGAAAGCCTCAAGAACAGGGTAGATCAAACAGAAGAAAGAGTCTCAGAGATTGAAGACAATTCCTTCCAATTAAATAAGTCAGTCACAGAAATCGAGCAGAAAATTAAGAGAAAAGAAATAAGCCTACAAGAAATGAGGGATTATGTGAAAAAACCGAACCTGAGGGTGATAGGGGTTCCGGAAGGTGAAGAAGAAAACACTCAAGGGCTGGAT
>NW_012153062.1:4388440-4389765 GCF_000956105.1 Propithecus coquereli
CTGTAGTCCCAGCTACTCGGGAGGCTGAGGCAGGAGGATTGCTTGAGTCCAGGAGTTTGAGGTTGCTGTGAGCTAGGCTGACGCCACAGCACTCACTCTAACCTGGGCAAAAGAGTGAGACTCTGTCTCAAAAAAAAAAATGTGGGCTGTGTATATAGTGATGGACTGAATTGCATCCCCCTAAATTCTTATGTTGAGTTCCTAAGCCCCCAGTGCGATTGACTGTATTTGGAGATAGGTCCTCCAAGGAGGTAATTAAGGTTAAATGAGGTCATAAGGGTGGACCCCAATTCAATAAAATCAATGTCCTATCAAGAAGAGGAAGAGAGGGGGGAGGAGCCAAGATGGCAGATGAGACAACCCACCAGTCAGAAAGTCTCTGCAAAAAAGACGAATTTTAGAAGAAAGAGAAAAAAATAAGCGAGCAGAGAAACATAGATCAGGTGAGATTCAGAAGGAAGGGTGCCTGAAACTACAGGAGACTCCACGGGAAGACATTGCGGAGGAAAACTGGGAGGAGAGAGGTCCCCAGAGGCTTGGAGAGCAGCGACAAGGGTAGGTGGAGAGGTTAACTTCCCCTCCCTTGCATCTCGGACTGCTGGTGCCTCCTGAGCGGCTGGAGAGACCTGCCGCCACCAGCCCAGAGATGGCTGCTGCCAGTGAGCAGTGGCCTCTTGCGGACCCAGCGCCGGGCTCCCAGCCCACTCGGGGCACCTCCCCAGGCGCAGACCCGAGGCTAGCGGCAGACGCCATAGTATTCCATTCTCTCCTTCCCCCTCCCTACCAGTGGGTGCCCAGAGAGACAATTTAGCCATCACACGGAGGCATCTCCAAGGAACGGGACCTTTCCTTCTGGGGCCCTACAGCAGACTGAGGGGTACTCAGACTGCGAGTTCCCTACCCGCCAGCCCTCCCAGGTGCTACTTGCCTGGGGACTCCAGGAGAGTGGGGCAAATCCCGAGGTGGAGTGAAATCGATCCAGCTTGGGCACCCTGTAGGTGATTCAAGACCAGCACCTCTCCCCCTGGCAGGGGCAGGGATTGATCTCCAGGGTCCAGGGGACAGGCCAGCAGACCAGACCCCGTACACCCAGGTCACGATAGCACTGCCCTGGGGCATGGAGGAGAGATCTGTGAAAGAGCCTACTGAGGAGTGTGTGCCTTCAGGGGCGGATCCGCGTGCCTGACCGGCAATCCTCCTCCTAAGGGAGTGCTGTGCACCCAGCTGAGGCTACGATTCTGGGTGCGGAACCTCCTGGCTCACGTCACAGCCAGGGGAGATCCATTGGCCTGAGGTCCCGCTTGCTGGCAGAGGCCTGGGAGAGG
>NW_012153062.1:4390960-4392044 GCF_000956105.1 Propithecus coquereli
GAAAGAAGCCCTTCTACAAGCTGTAAGGTGAAAGAAACAAGTAACATACAAAGGAAAGCCCATCAGAATAACTCCAGATTTCTCAACTGAAACCCTGCAAGCAAGAAGAGACTGCAAGTGAGAGAGAAATTCTCACTCTTCTGAAACAGAATAATGCCCAGCCTAGAATCTTGTACCCTGCAAAACTAAGTTTCATATGTGAAGGAGAGATAAAGACATTCTCAGATAAGCAAAGACGGAGGGCATTCACCAAGACAAGACCAGCTCTCCAAGAAGTACTCAAAACAGAATTACACAAGGATCAGCACGATAAACACTCTCGAATGTGAAACCACTCAAAAGTTAAAGATCAAAGGCTAGATTCCACAGTGGCTCAAGACAGAAAACAAAGCAACAAAATGCAATCCAACAGAATGAACAGTAATTCACCCCACTTATCGGTTCTCTCAATAAATGTGAATGGTCTGAACTCCCCTCTCAAGAGATATAGACTGGCCGAATGGATAAAAAAAAACAATCCAAGCATCTGCTGTCTCCAAGAAATGCATCTAACCTGCAAGGATACATTTAGACTCATGGTAAAGGGGTGGAAAACAATATTTCAAGCAAATGGAAGGCAAAAGAAGGCTGGTGTGGCAGTTTTGATCTCAGACAACTTGGTTTTTAAATCAACAAAAGTAATGAAAGACAAAGGGAGTCACTATATAATGGTGAAGGGTACAGTTCAACAAGAAGACATAACAATTCTAAATATGTATGCACCCAACTTAGGTACACCTAGATTCATAAAGCAAACTCTACTGGATCTAAACAAATTGATAGACAGCAACACCATCATAGTCGGAGACTTCAACACCCCACTGACAGCACAGGACAGATCCTCCAAGCCGAAAGTTAACAAAGAAATAATGGACTTAAACAGAACTCTAGAACAAATGGGCTTGACTGACATTTACAGGACATTCTACCCAAAAACCACTGAATACACATTCTTATCATCAGCTCATGGGACATTCTCTAAGATTGACCATATTCTAGGACACAAAGCATGTCTCAAAAAATTTTAAAAAAAAGAAATCATACC
>NW_012153062.1:4396615-4413825 GCF_000956105.1 Propithecus coquereli
GGGGGCAAGGGCAACATACATAACCTAAACATTTGTACCCCCATAATATGCTGAAATAAAAAAAAAAAAAAGAAGACAAGAGACACCAAAGTTCTCCCTCTCCCCCTCTCCTTTTGTGTGTACAAAGAAAAGGCCCATGTGAGAACACAGAGAGAAGGCACCTTCTGCAAGAGGAGTGAGGCCTCACCAGAAACCAACCCTATTGGCACCTTGATCTTGGACTTCCTAGTCTCCAGAACTGTGAGAAAATAAATTTCCGTTGTTTAAGCCACCCAGTTTGTGGCATTTTTTATGGCAGCCCTAGCAGACTAACACACACAGTAACTTCCTTCCAAGAGTACAGTATGGAAGGGAGGGTGTGGCAAAAAGAATAGCTTTATAATGGAGAAACCTGACAAACACTACCACAGCCAGGTTAACAAGGTTAACAACAAAAGTGATGCCATGTTTCCAGCATGCAGTCCTCATGTAATGTAATGAGATTGACACTTTACCTCTGTGCTCTTCCTCCCTCAACTCCACAATCCCAGTGCAATCACGAGAAAAACAGCAAAGAAACCCAAATTGAGGGACATTTCTACAAAACATCGGACTAGTACTCCTCATTACTATCAAGGTCAAAGATAAGGAACATCTAAGAAACTGTCACAACCAAGAGAAGCCTGAGCAGACGTGACAACTAAATGTAACAGGGTATCCTAGATGGGGTCCTGGGACAGAAAAGGGACACTGGGCAACCACTAAGGACATCTACACTTGATCTTAGCCAAAAGGCTGAGAAGCGATGGGAAATCTTAGTGAAGTATGGACTTCAGTTAGTAATAATGTATCAATATCAGTCTGTTAATTGTACCAACTGCACCGTACTAACCTAAGATGCTAACAATGGGGGAAATTGGATGTGGGGTATCTGGGAACCCTCTGTATCATCCTTGCAACTTTTCTGCAAATGTAAAACTATCCTAAAGTAAAAACTTTATTTTTTAAAAGTTCAGTGAACATTTGCTCCATTCTTTTTCCTCCTTAAAAAAACTACCTTGCCTAATTTTACATTGTTTTAGAGTTTAAATTGTAAAGGCAGTAAAACATAGCCATGTATCTTAATATTCATTTTGACTGAATTAGTCATGATTAAGCTAAAACTCCTCAAACTAAGAAACTAAAAATTAACAGTGAAAAAGCCTCAAAATATCTTATTGAGAGATTAAAATATCAAATAGGAATAATTTATGGAAGAGATGTATTAATGTTACAATTTTTGGCCGGGCGCGGTGGCTCACGCCTGTAATCCTAGCTCTCTGGGAGGCTGAGGCGGGCGGATTGCTTGAGCTCAGGAGTTCGAAACCAGCCTGAGCAAGAGCGAGACCTCATCTCTACTAAAATTAGAAAGAAATTAATTGGACAACTAAAAATATATAGAAAAAATTAAATAGCCGGGCATGGTGGCGCATGCCTGTAGTCCCAGCTACTCGGGAGGCTGAGGCAGGAGGATCGCTTGAGCCCAGGAGTTTGAGGTTGCTGTGAGCTAGGATGACGCCACGGCACTCTAGCCCGGGCAACACAGTGAGACTCTGTCTCAAAAAAAAAAAAAAAAGTTACAATTTTTAAGTATATGTAGGATGAAAAGAGAAGGGCTAAATTATTCAAGACGATTAAAAGAGAAACTATTTAGACAGCAATAGTCAAATTAATAAAAATAATATTGCAAACAGGAAAAACATCACTGAAGCAGTAACATCCACACCTCTGGTCCAGATCTCCTATCCTCCAGCCTTCTCTTCTCCAAAGACTTCCCTTCTTCTCCTTCAGCCGTTCATTTCTTTGACTACAGGGTGGCCTTGAGAGTTCTCAAGAAATGCTATACCTCAAATAACCCATTCCTCTTTAATCATAAGCCTTCCATATTTCATTTCACCTAATTCCACCTAAACTGCTTGTTTGACCTTCAAACCCTCAGATCCCTCTCTGTCAGCCTCTACACTTTGACTTGCTTTCCTACTTCATTTGAACTCAAAGTCAACATCAGAACACACAGAACACACACTGCAGCACCTGTCAGCACCTCCAGTTCTCTCCCCACATCACCTATCCCACCCACCCTGCCTGTCTCCGCTGTTCCATCAGGCCGGCTTTCCTTAGGCAGCATAGTATGCCAGGAAGATCCGGTACAGTGCTGTGCAGTCAGACTGCCTGGGTGCAAAGCCTGGTTCTGCCACTTAGCAGCTGGTGGTCTTATCCCTCTCTCTCTCTGTATTGACCTGTATGTCTCAGTTTTATCTCTATAAATGAGTATAACGATAGTACCTCCTTTGTACTACGAAGCTGTTATGCCACGTGGTAAGAACTCCTCATGAGTTCAATAAGTAACTATTATTACCCTGATCTTCATATATTAAGACAAATGGCACAGATATATTTTTAAAAGATATAAACATCAGCTGAATTTTCAAATTGGCTTGCCATTTATTTCACTCCGTATTCTCCATACAACTGCTTCTGAATCTGTCCTCTCACTCAGGTCACTCCCTCCCTCGTTCACTTCTGCATCTCAATCCCATCAGAGGAACTGGCCTCTTCTGTTACTGAGATACAGCTGACTCTTGAATACAGGGGTTAGAGGTGCTGATTCCCCTCATAGTAGAAAATCTGCGCATAACTTCCGACTTCCCTAACATTGAACTACGAATAGCCTGCCGTTGACTGGAAGCCTTCCCAATGACACAGTCGATTAACACATATCGTATCTGTATTATATGTACTCTTACAATGAAGCAAGCTTGAGAAAGAAAATATCATTAAGAAAATCTTAAGAGAAATTATATTTACTATCCATTAAGTGGAAGTGGATCTCCATCTTCGCTGTCTTCACGTTGCCCGAGGAGGAGGAGCAGGAGGAGGGGTTGGTCTTGCCGTCTCAGGAGAGGCAGAGGTGGAGATGTGGAAGGGGTGCCAGGAGAGGCACATTTGGTGTGACTTTTATTGGAAAAAAAATCCATGTACAAGCAGATGCGTGCAGTTCAAATCCATGTTGTTCAAGGGTCAACTCTATTATAGTCCATCAACCACTAATTCCTTCCATTCTGACCCCAAGATCTCAAAACTTCTTTTCGGGCACTTTTACCTTTGTACTCGGAAGAATACCTACCTTCTGAGATTTTATTCAATAAATTATCCCCTTTCCCTTGCTCCACCAAGTTCCCATCTATAAATTGATTCTTTCTTCTCTCTTACTAACATGCTTCATTTTTTCTAATCCAAAAATCTAGTTTTCTGCTGCCCTTTCTTGCCAAACTTTTTTTTTTTTATTTTGGCATATTATGGGAGTACAGATGTTTAGGTTATGTATGTTGCCCTTGCCTCCGCACTTCCCCCCAAGTCTGAGTTTCAAGTGTGCCCATCCTTGGATGGTGCGCATTGCACTCTTTGTGTATGCAAATACCAGTCCCCTCCTCCTTCCTCCCCCCTGCCCAACATCCTATAGATGTTATTCTTAATATGTACACTTATGGGTTGATCAGTTAATACCAATTTGATGGTGAGTACATGTGGTGCTTGTCTTTCCATTTTTGGGATACCTCACTTAGTAGAATGCGTTCCAGCTCTATCCAGGAGTATACAAGAGGTGCTATATCACCATTGTTTCTTAAAGCTGAATAGTACTCCATGGTATACATATACCACATTTTATTAATCCACTCATGTATTGATGGACACTTGGGTTGTTTCCACATCTTTGCAATTGTGAATTGTGCTGCTATAAACATTCGGGTGCAGGTGTCTTTCTTATACAGTATCATTTGGTCTTTTGGGTAGATGCCCAGTAATGGGATTGCTGGATCGAATGGTACTTCTACTTGTATCTCTTTAAGATATCTCCATATTGCTTTCCACAGAGGTTGCACTAGTTTACAATCCCACCAACAGTGCATGAGTGTTCCTATCTCTCCGCATCCACGCCAACATTTATTGTTTTGGGACTTTTTGATAAAGGCCAGTCTCACTGGAGATAAGTGATATCTCATTGTGGTTTTGATTTGCATTTCCCTGATGATTAGAGATGTTGAGCATTTTTTCATTGTTTTTTGACCATTATTCTGTCTTCTTTTGAAAAGTTTCTGTTCATGTCCTTTGCCCACTTTTTGATAGGGTCGTTTGATTTTTTCTTGTTGATTTTCCCGAGTTCTAAGTAGATTCTGGTTATCAGCCCTTTATCGGATTTGTAGCATGCAAAAATTTTCTCCCATTCTGTAGGTTGTCTGTTTGCTCTTGTGACTGTTTCTTTGGCTGTGCAGAAGCTTTTTAATTTGGTCAGGTCCCATTTATTTATTTTAGTTGTTGCTGTGATTGCCTTTGGGGTCTTCTTCATAAATTCTTTGCCTAGGCCAATGTCTAGAAGAGTATTTCCAACATCCTCCTCTAGAATTCTAATAGTTTCACTCCTTAGGTTTAAATCTGTTACCCAGCGTGAGTTGATTTTTGTGAGAGGTGAAAGGTGAGGATCCTGCTTCAGTCTTCTACATGTGGCTATCCAGTTTTCCCAGCACCATTTATTGAATAAGGATTCTTTTCCCCAGTGTATGTTTTTGTCTGCTTTGTCAAAGATTAGGTGGCTATATGAGGACGGTTTTATATCTGGGTTCTCAGTTCTGTTCCACTGGTCAATGGCTCTATTTTTGTGCCAGTACCAAGCTGTTTTGATTACTACAGCCTTATAATAAAGTTTGAAGTCTGGTAAGTTGATACCTCCCATTTTGTTTTTATTGCCTAGAATTGTTTTAGCTATGCGGGGTCTTCTCTGGTTCCATACAAAGTGTAAAATTAATTTTTTTACATCTGTGAAGAATAATGTTGGTATTTTAATAGGGATTGCATTGAATCTGTGGATCACTTTGGGTAGTATAGACATCTTAACGATGTTGATTCTGCTGACCCACGAGCATGGTATGGTTTCCTTGCCAAACTTTTTGAAAGAGGAGTTAACATATTCACAGACATTCTTACTACTTTTCAAAATCTAGTACAATATGGATCTCTCTGCAAAAGAAATTGGTCACCAGTGGCTTCCTCATAACCAAGACAGTAGGTTCATCTTAGCCTTCATCCCGTTGACCTCTGTATAGCTTATAACACTGCCAACCACCATACTCCCTCTCTCTTTCCTCGATGGCCACAATACTATTAATACTTCCTCTTGAATCCTTAACTCTGTTAAGAATCAGTCTTCACTTCTGCTGCCCGCCCCTTTGTGCTTCCTAGGGACCACTTCTTTCTGAGTGCTCTACCACAGCCATTTCACCCATTCTCAGGGGCTCAACAACCCTGTGTGTACAGATGACACAAATCTGGTTTCAAGTGCTCTCTTGAGTTCTGCTTGTGGTTCCTTATTTCTAATTTCTTGCCAGGCATCTTTACCTGACAAACCACAAATTCTCAAACATGTATAAAACTCAACGTGCCTAACACCGATACCCCAATCCTTGCCCAAAGCCCACTTCCCCATTGCCACAGGAAACTACCTGTTTCTCATCTGATCCTCCCAGTCCTAATCAAGGAGATCACCATCAACTCAATCGTTCAAATCAGAAGCCTGGACTATTCCTACAGGCTATTACCAAGCCCTGTCTGTTTTATCTCCTAGAATTCTTTCTACTCCTCCCCTGACTCTTCCCATTCCCACTGCTGCATTCATATTAATAATTTTTGGTCCTCAGCATCTTACTTAAATGCCTATAGTGACCCAACTGGTCCCCCTGACTACCTTTCTAGGCTTTTTCCTTCAATGCCGCAAGTCCTCCACTATATTTAAGCCCAGACTGCTCCCTGTTCTACAAACACTTCGTGTACTTTCGAAATTTTTAGTTGTCTGGAAATGTAATTACCTATAAACCTAAACTTAAAGAACTTATCCTTTGGCTTTACTATGGAATCCCTGTGTTTAATTTCTTTCAATTTTTCCATCTGACCAGAGCTTGGTCTTTAAGCCAGTTTCTTTCAAAAGAAAGAAGCCATATATTAATTCAAAGTAAAATAATATTTACTTAACTGTCTTCCTTACCTTCCTCTCCCATGACAGGACAACCACTTATTTTGTTGGAATCCACCTCTTCTTACCTAATTAGAATATTCTTTCGTTCTGACAAATAAAGGCTAACTGTCTATGAAGATATGTACTGAATCTAAAAGGCAAGGGCACGAGGGGGGAAGAAGGTGGGCACACATGTGTGGAGGAAGGAGAGAGGGAGAACACTCACTCTTACCCACCATCTACAGCTACTACTAAGACAGGTATCAAAGAGAATATAGCAAATTGTATGTGTTTACAATCCTCCCCCAACTCCATAGAGAAAATTCTGTCTTTGGTCATTTAAGCACTTCCTCTCCCTGCCTATCCAAAGGAACTTGAACTTTCTATTAAATTTCCTGGGAGTTGATTGTGTAGAAGTTTGGTACTCACTACAAATAGTGTAAAAATAGGAACTATCTGGTCTAATTCACATTTGAATTAGAGGAGGGGGGGCTATTTGCAAGTAGAGAAAGAAAGAAGAAAAAGTGAGAAAAGAGGATGGGGGCAAAGAATCAATCCCCGCATGGCACTGGCTTGGTGAGTTTTAGAGGAGTCAGGAATTGACAGTCAGAAGTTCGAAAGAGGCTTGGGAAAGCTGTGAGGTCCAGGAGATATTGTACACTCAAGAAGAATGAAGAGAATTTTAAGAAGTGCTGTTGTGAGTAACAAACTGGATCTTTGTTGGTATCTTTGGAAAAACTCCAATAAGGATTTGGATGCTGTACCATTTCTCGGACTCTACCCAGGGACTGGGCCATGAGTGGATCCTACTTATATTCTGGTTGGCAAATGTAATTCTTTCAGGCATGTAAACGTTTGTATTTAAGAAATATTAACCCTGAAAAGTTAGGAGTTCAGGAACTTAATTTTAGAAAAGTTATTCTCCACCCCAATATTATGTTGGTTCCCCTACTATTTTTAAATTAATCCTTCATTATATCTACTCTTTTTTTCTCTTACTTCCCAATTCTAGACATTCAACTTTATCTGTTATATACCATCTTTTCTCATAGCTTAAAATATCACCTCTTTTCTGATCATTCCAACATTCCTCACTCTAGCTCTTTCTAAATTTCCACTCAGACACTGTGTCCTCTTATCCAACAACCCAACCTTTCCATTTATCACCTTCCCTCCTCATCTTCCTAATTCCCTATCACTTTTGGTGGGCCCACTTCTCTGGGTTCAATATAGGATTTATCTTAAATTTGTCCCTATTTTCTATCTCTAATTTTTTATCCGTTGCCTATTTCATTTTTCTTCCTTCAAAACCTCTATTTTTTTCATCTCTCTATTCCCACAGCCTAACGTGGACTCCTATTTACTTTCTGAACTAATGAAATTATACCATTCATTCACACAACTAAGACCTGGATGCTAGCCTCTTAACCTAAATGTATGTCTCCAGTGTTATAATCTATCCTACAAATACCAAAAATTACAATCATTCAGTGCTCTTTTCAGAATGTCTTTCTCCATGAATGTCTTTCTCTCGCTGTCCACTGGGGGTCAAGGTCAGTCAGTGCTCCCAGGCACTCAGCACCCTCTATGTCTACCTGTCCTCCTCCTAAGACGTACTCTCTGATCCTACAAGTCTATACATTTTCTCTTTCCCACAGCATGTTTATTCTTTTCTTCCTGAATGGAGGACTTTCCCTCCCCATCCACTTCTTTAAAAAGTCCTAAAACTTAGTAAGAGTATGTCCCACCTTCTCTGTGAAGCCTTGCATGACAAATATCAATCAATAACAGGTCTTAAAATGTGGTCCATGGACCCCTGAGGCCTTTTCAGGAGGTCTATAAGGGAAAGATATTTTTTATAATAATGCTAAAATGTCATTTTCCTTTTTCACTGTGCTGATTTCTGCACTGGTGGTGCAATGCACCAGTGGAAAAAACCACTGGTGTCTTAGCACAAATTAAGGCAATAGCAAGAGATGCTATTAGTAGCCATTACATTCTTCACCGCCACAGACTTGCAGTTAAAAACAGAATCAGAAAAAGGGAAAAAACAGTTTCATTTAAGAATACCTTTGGTGAAGCCGTCAGAATTATTGATTTTATTAAATTATGACCTTTGAGTAAGTGCCTTTTTAATATTCTGTATGATAAAATGGGAAGTACACAAAAAGCACTTGTGCTACAAAGTACAATGCTTGCCTTGAGGAAAAACCCTTGGATGATGGTTTGAATTGTAAGCTAAACTACCTGGTTTTTCCATGGAATACCATTTTTACTTAAACAACAAACTGTAGTTGCTTAGGCATTTGGCAGGTATTGTCTCAAAAATGAAGAAAGTGGGCTTATCACATCAAGGAAAGCAACTGACAGTATTTGTTGCTGATAACAAAATTTGGACTTTCAAATGAAAAGCAGAATTTTGGAAAATTTGTATCTGCCACTGTGAGCTTGACAGCCTTCCAAAACTTAAAGACTTTTCTAACAAGATCTCTGATGATATTAACTAATGTGTTTTTTTAAGGACATCTAATAAATGCGTTAATATTTTGAAGACCTACATAACTCAGTGAAACAATATTTTCCAAATGATGAAGACATGATGAATCAAGATTATGCATGGATAAAAGATTCAAAGCCCAAGAGAGACCAATGGATTTGAATGTAGTAGAGTACAAAAAGTTCATTGATATGGTGTGAGCCCACATTTAACTACTCTTTAAGAAACTACCTCTTGGTATGTTTCAGTGATATATTAAAGAAGAATATCCACAATTATTTGAAAAGGCTACTAAAATACTTCTCCCTTTTCCTACTATATTTTTAACTTGGGGAGGCTGGGTATTTCTCACTGTTTCAACCAAAACAATGTATCACACAGACTGAAAACAGAAGCAGACTTGAGAATCCAGCTGAATTCAATCATTCCAGACAGTAAAGAGATTGCAAAAATGTAAAACAGTGACACTGTTTTCAATGAAATTTTTTTTGTTTGTTTTTGGCAATGTAGTTTTCATGTACACACACAAAAAAACTATGTTAGCATGCAATATTGTTAGTATTAAGTGAACTAATAAATATTTTAAACATCTCCATTTTTATTTCTACTATGGTAAATATCAACAGATACAACCCACAGGAAAAAAATCATTCAGGTCCTCAATAACTTATGAGACCAACAAGTTTGAGAACCATTGTTTTTACTCAATTAATACTAGCACTTTTTTGGGTGGAGGGGGTCCTTTTTCACATGTCATGTTTTACTACCTCATTATTTTATATTTTTTAGTATTATTTTCTCAAACACAGAAATGAAGCCAGACACTTATATATGAAGCTCCCTGAAAGCAGGGTCTGGGACATTTAGGTACTAAAGAGGTATTTAATAAATACTGAATGAACATACTAAGAAACATAGGTGTGAAGTTTTTATAAGGTATGACATTTTAATAAAAATTCATAAAATATGTCCTCATAACAGTTAAGGACATTTAGGCAAGAAAGAAGTTACCACCATTAAATTATTTTTTACAAAAGAAACCTAGCATGTGGGTTATTATTCAGCAGCAGAAATTCACTTGAAGCCAAGTGCCTAAACTTTATTTCAGTCCTCTTTTACTTTATATCCTACCACATATGTACCATGTTGCCTTCTTAAATCATGCAAAGCTCTAAAATAGAGAGGACATAAAAATACCACAAACTATAAAGAAAACAACAAAGCTATGCAAAACTCTGACGGTGCTTAAGTAGCTGTGCTCAATTTTGTTATAATTTCCTTGCTGCCTGATGAGATCATTTCTCCCTCATATTCCAACCCCAGTTCTCATCTTATCTTACAAAGGATTCAAAGCTTTTAGATAAAGGTATAGCATAACTTTTTACTATAAAATTAAAGAAAAAACTATCTCTAATTTTATGATTTCTTGAAAAGAATTTCAAACAAAAACAAACAGAGGTTCCTGTGTCAAAGTTAGCTTTTTCCTGCTTCGAAATCTCATGATCAGAATCATATTCAAGAGACAGAATTTGCTAAAGCTTAACTCATTACCTGGTGGAAGTCATTCATTCAAAAAGCAACGAGATGGCTACTATGTGCCAGATGACACGTGGATGCTGGACCATGCAAAGTTTAACAAAATTTGGCCCTTGACCTAATGAAATGTAAAGATAAACAGGAAACAGAAAAAAGGGAACTTTAGATAAAATATATTAAGTGTAGTAATATAAACATACGTTGCTATTATGAAAGCACAGGTAAGCACAACCCATCCTGGAAAGAGATGGCTTTAATGAAGGAACTGATCCCTGGGTTGAGTCTTGAATAAAGAGTAAGAAGACAGGAAGCCTTGCCAGCAAACGGACAAGCTGGTACGAGATGAGAGTTTGAGGAAACGTGGCTGAGGGAAATAAGCTCCACTTGGAGAGCTTTCTGTGTCACGTTAGAGAGCTCGTATTTCATCCTATCGGCAGCAGGAGCCACTGCAAGGTTTTGACCAGAGGAGCTGCATATTATCTTCATTGTGGAAGATAATACTATCGGAGACGAAAGGGGAACAGAACTAGAGGCAGGGAGATGGTCTAGAGCAGGGACCAGAAAACTTTTTCCACGAAGAGCCAGAGCATGGAGATTAAAGCAGTAGCCTTTGGAGGCCACACGTTCTCTGCCACAACTACTCAACTCCACCGTTGGAGAGTGGAAGCAGTCGTGGCAGACATGCAAACACGACTATGCTCTGATACAACATTATTTACAAAACAGGCAGTGCGTCCGGCCCATGAGTCCTACTTTGCCAACCTGGCCTGGAGCAGCACTGCCCCAGAGAACTGTGTACAGTGATGAAACACGCCTGTACTTCCGTGTGCTGCTCAATGCAGCAGCCGCTGGACATGCAAAGCCATGAGGCACCGGAAATGCCAACAGTCAGACTGAGGAACTGAATTTTTAATTTTATTTAATTTTAAATGATTTAAATCTAAATAGTCGTATGTGGCTTTTGACTACTCTACTGAACAGTACAGAGCTGGAAGCAGGTAAGGCAGGCCAGACAGGAGATGAGGAAGCAGGGCACGGACAGTAGAGAAGAAGAAGAGGTGGCAAAGGTGAGGGGTATTTGGGAGGTGATATGGTACGACCCAATGGCGGAGCAAATGTAAGTGAGGGAAAACAGTCAAAGATGCTTCCCACGTGTCTGGCAGGGTAACCGAGTGGACAGCCGGACTGCCCGCTGAACGAGAGCATACAGGGGAAACTTGCCGCGTTGTTTTAGACACGTTGAACTTGATGTGCTACCTAAGAGGAGAACACTTGACTAGAATGCAAAGAAGAAGGTAATACTAAATATGCTCTTTTTATATAAAAACAACTGTGGCACAGGGATATTAAGTAACTTGTCCAAGGTCATAGTAAAGAAGTGGCAAGGTTGAATTGCAACTTGAGTTTATCTGATTCCAAAACGCGTACATAGTCCACTACACCAAGAGGAGCAAATAGGTAACAGTTGAGGCCTTGAGAGGAAGAACTCACTTAGAGAGAAGCATACAGAAGATCCTGGGCCAGAAGAGAGCCCAGTGGAACACCAGCATTTAAGAAACTATTTCTTACCAAGAAAGACTAAAAAGGAACGGTTAGAGAAATACAGGGAGAACAGGTGAATGCAGTGTCATGAAAGAAAAGGAAGTTTGCCTTTCCTTTCACAGGTGTGGCCAGGAGCGTGTGGTCAACAGAATAAAGTCCAGAGACAGACATGACACCACAGGCCCCAAGGAGAGTTTACTGGTTTTTGCAACTGGAAGTCACTGATGCCTTTAATGAAACAGTCCCAGCAAAACGGCAGAGCAAGAAGCCTAATTATAATGGGCTAAACAGCAAAAAGGGTATGGCAAAGTAGAGAAAGCAGACATAAACCATGCACTTCGAGTGTTTAGTAGGTTTTGGCACCATGAACACATGCTAGATTAGCACTCACTGAACACACACTGAATGACAAGTACTGTGCCACGTGCTCTACATATACAGTCCCATTTAATCTCCACAAAAAACTGTGAGGCCTGTAAGTATCATTATCCCTATTTTATAGGTAAGAAAACTGAGGCTCTAAGAAGTTAAATAATCTTCTACTTATACCCAATGGTAAATGGGAAAGCTTGGATTTGAATACAGGTCTTTTGACTTTGAAGAACACGTTCTTTCCTCTATGCTTTCGTGTTATCAGAGTCTTTGAGGAATGCAGAAGGAATATTTCCTAAAAATATTTAAAAGGCCTCGAGCCCAAGGAACTGATTTTTTTCTTAAAGAAATAAGATTATAATACATGGAACACTGGCAAACAAGACAGTCCATAAGTACTTGGGAAAGAAAAGGTTAAGCAGCAGATCTGCAATCTCTTCTCTCCTGTTTGGTGGCAGAAACACCATCCCCTTATCACCCCCACCATTGGCAAGAAAAAAGATAAGAAAAAATAGGCAATTTTTCAAACTTACATAAATAGCCAACAAGCACATGAGAAGATGCTCAACACCATGAATCACAGAAAAATGCAAATGAAAACCATATGAGATAATCACCTCACACCCATTAGGATGGCTACTATCAAAAAACAGAAAATAACAAGTTTGGGCAAGAATGTAGAGCAATTGGAACCCTTGTGCACTGTTGGTGGGAATATAAAAAATAGAAAAATTAGCCAGGTGTTGTGGTGTACACCTGTAGTCCCAGCCACTCGGGAGGTTGAAGCAGGAGAATTGCTTGAGCCCAGGAGTTCAAGGTTGCAGTGAGCTACGATGATGCCACTGCACTCTAACCTGGGAAACAGAGCAAGACGCCATCTCAAAACAAAACGAGGACATTGGATTTGGCAATGATTTTTTGGTTATGATACCAAAAGCACAGGTAACAAAAACAAACATAGACAAATGGGACAACATCAACTTTAAAAACTTCTGCACATCAAAGGAAACAATCAACAGAGTGAAAAGGTAACCTATAGAATGGAAGAAAATATGTGCAAACCATATTAATATGTCTGATAAAGGATTAATATTTAGAATACAGAAGGAACTACTATAACTTAACAACGACAAAACCCCATTAAAAAATGGGAAAAGGGCTTGAATAGGCAAACATTTGTACCCCTGTAATATTTTGAAATAAAAAAATAAAAAATAATAAAAAACAAAACTAAAATAATAATGACATCAGTAACCTACCGCTGATTCACAAAAGGGCTGGAAAGCTCTGCAAGCAGGCGAAAATTCCCAATGTATGCCAGCACTCCATCTTTCTAGATGATAAACACAGAACACAATGTCAAGGATAACATTCTTACCAAAATTTCCAAACACTGAAGAAATAACTATTCAACAGCCTCTCAACATAATACAACAATCAATATCAAAGCAGACCAAAAAATTTTCTATCTTTCGTTGCTAAACTAATTTTCTTCTTTATGAAAATTTAGAAATATCCTTAGAATTCTACGATATTTTTAAAAGTATGTTATACACTTATGTTCATTATGTATATATAATATTCAATTATGAAAATAGGTTTTAAGCAGTTGTCTTATGTTGAACAAATGAACTCTGTAAATAACCATTAATAATGGCGTTCTCAATTACTGTAGAAAGAATGATCACAAGGTAGTGTGAATTGCAGAAGCTGAGGAATTTTATAACAATTAAACACCTAATAGGAACTCATTTTTATATCCATTATTATAATAAGTACAAGCACCTTAAAAATCTCAAAAGTGTACTTATCCTAAATAATATATAAGCCTGTGAGCACCTTTGGGACCTTCCTAAATTTAAACATAATACCTATTACATTCCACTAATAATATGAAAAGTACAGCAGACTTAATAAACATTAGGAAAAAGAAGTATACATTCTAAGAATTTGAATATACTTCAAAATTTGCAACTAAGTAAATGGAATCACTCCAGCACTTCCAATTAAATCAGAATTATGATTACACGCCAAAGAAAATATTCTTCCTCACCCCCAATAGATATATGAAACTTCATAAACTATTTTTCTACTGGTTATTCCATGCTGTCTTCCAAATGAACACACTATGAAACATTAAAAAAAATACATGAACTTTTTATTTGAAGATGTTTAGCATTTATCCATGAAAATTATTTTAGGAATTTAAAATCCAGAGCTGGATTATAAGAATTAGCTTTACCAAGGCTAATCTTAAACTTTTTATAATTTCGAATTCAGTGTCCTTAGTGATACTGGAATGTGTGATGACGATCACATTCTGAGGTTCCAGGAGTTAGGACTTCAACCTCGTATTAATCTTGGAAGGGACACAATTCGACCCATAACAATGCTCAATCCCAAATTCTTTTCTGCATGTTGTGCAGTATATTCTCTTTTAGCTATCAATCTCCCTAATTTAATTTGATGTATCTTTCTGTCTATAAGAACATGTTATGATATACTAATATATATAGAATATATTGTATGGATTTCCATATATAATAAAGATAACCTCCTTTATCAGTGATGTCTGGGGAATTCTGGTGTTGGTATAGTAACTGTTCTTATTTTCATTACCTAAATCCTTAGAAAAATATAGTCATGGTATTCAGTGTTGTAGATTAGCCAAACACTATCTCAGTACAAATCACAACGGTTAATCTAACAGGCAAAGTCAGAGATAGATTGTTACTGCTCACAATTACAACACACTTGAATTGCATCAATCACTGTGATGCAACAACAGATGATCCATTACTGTGAACCACAAATCATTTTTTTTTTTTTAATGTTTGCCTTTTGAGACAGAGTCTTGCTCTGTCGCCAGGGCTAGAGTGCCATGGCGTCAGCCTAGCTCACAGCAACCTCAAATTCCTGGGCTCAAGCGATCCTCCCACCTCGGCCTCCCATAATGCTAGGATTATACCTATGAGCCACCGTGCCCAGCCGTGAACCGCAAATCATAGCTGCCATGATTTCTGCATCACAGGAGGAAGTTCCCCAGGATGCAAGATTTTTAATGGTAACATGGTAAAACCAGGACAGCTGTGGGCAGACCACTCCCACCTTTATTTTATTATATATTTATTTTAATACATAACAGAAATCACATTTGCAACTGGGAAACAGGAAGGATGAGAAAAGAACAAATGCCTGACCTCTATAACTTATCCAGCCTTAGTACTTTAAAGATAATAGGAAAAAAACTGCCATTTACATTTTAAGCCCCTGGATATTTTGTGTGCTTTTTTAATTAAAAAAAAATGGTGACTTGTTCAAAGTTTAGGTGACTTTTTTTTCCAAAAAATTGGTTGGAATATTTGAGTTAAGAAGAGTTTGGGCGCCAGGCATGGTGGCTCACGCTTGTAATCCTAGCACGCTGGGAGATGGACGAGGGAGGATTGCTTGAGTTCAGGAGTTTAAAACCAGCCTGAGCAAGAATGTGACACCCTGCCCCAAAAAAGACGACTTTGGAAGAACAAGTAACTGTGTTCAATTGTAGATAATCCCAGTAAAATAAGAAAGCTGTAATGTTCTGTTTTTCTTTCCCTCCACACTTAAATTCTGCAGTGAATTAGGGTAAGGGAGAACTTTGAAAATAGTATACAACTAGAACGTGACTCTTGTAAGGACAAAAAATGAAAGGATAAAGTTATTTTAATGAGATTCTTACTTGAACCAGATACAAACATTTTTGAAGTATTTTTATTAGTATGATCCTTCACTATAATGGATTCATGTATATAATAAACACGTACTCTTGTTTCTAAAAGATAAATCCTCTTGTTTAAAACATTGCCCTTCTCCCCTCAGTTTAAGGCAGCTCTTCTTCCAATCTATTTTTCCTAACAATTTTCTTTTGATTTATTGTTTTAAGTCTACAATACTCTACTTAATAATGTCCAATGTTTAGAGAATATGACAGAACAGACTGAAGCAAATTATTATGAGTTCATATGTTCCTAAGGCCAGCCAAAATCCTTGCTAAATTACTTACTGTAGCCTTCAAATGGTTTTTCCAAAGATGAAATCCAATACCGAAATCTGTTTTTATTTTTTATTCTTTTTAAATTATTATTATTTTCTTTGAGACAGGGTCTTGCTCTGTTGCCCAGAGCACAGTGGCATTATCATAGCTCACTGCAATCTCCAACTCCTGGGCTCAGGCAATTCTCCTGCCTCAACCTCCTGAGTGGCTGGGACTACAGGTACATACATACTAATACACCAGGCTAATTTTTCTAGTTTTTCTAGAGACAGAGTCTCACTCTTGCTCAAGCTGATCTCCAACTCCTGACCTCAAGCAATCCTCCCACCTTGGCCTCCCAAAGTGCTAGGATTACACTAGCTAGGGCCACCGCACTTGGCCCTGTTTTATTTTTAACAAAATTTGACATTCTATTTCTAAAATATTTTAAAATATCCACATAAAATATTGAAATAATATAGTAGCGATAGGCTTAAACTTTAAAAGACAATTCTAAAAATTTCTCTCTAGTTAATATTAACTTTAAAAATATATCCATGAAGTATATTATATCTAAGACATTTTTTGAGAGTTTAAGAGATTACTTCGTCCAACTCCTTTCATATTGGTATAGAATTAAAAATAACTATTAACATTAACCAAAGTACCAAATTATTAACAGATTAAACCTGATTTTATGATAGTCTTCAAATCTTAAAAGAGGTACTAGTAAAAATAGTAAATTTGATATGTTGTTTTCATCCAACCAACTTTGGCCAAAGTGCAAATTCTCCTCACTTTGAGGATACTTTCTCTTGAATTTAAAAAATGGGGGGAGGGGCTAACATCGTCTTCCTTCTACTAATTTCTCTTTCCTCTTTCCAAAGAGAAGGGTTAGTTCTCTTATTTCCAGCCCACTGGTTCTCTACATGTGGTCCCTAGACCAGCAGCATGACCTGGAAACTTGCTAGACAGGTATATTCTTTGGCCTGTCCTAGACACAATGAATGGGAAACCCTGGAGGGTGGGACCAGAAATCTGTGTTTTAATAGGCCCCCCAGGTAATTCTCAAGTATATTAAAGTGAGAGAGCTGTTGTCCTAGCCTAGAGATGACTGGCAATCTATACGCCTGAATATAATAAAGATAACCTCCTTTATCAGTGATGTCTGGGGAATTCTGGTGTTGGTATAGTAACTGTTCTTATTTTCATTACCTAAATCCTTAGAA
>NW_012153062.1:4413875-4444336 GCF_000956105.1 Propithecus coquereli
AAGTATATTAAAGTGAGAGAGCTGTTGTCCTAGCCTAGAGATGACTGGCAATCTATACGCCTGAAGGAGCTAGCCCCCCACTTCCCTGAAACTGTGGTCAGTGAAGGTTTAGAAATGCACTCACCATACTCCACAGCATTCTTAAGGCAGACCTGCTACATTCCTCTAGAATGTTTTTCCTGACCCCTCAAATCCCAGTCAAGTGTCTCCACAGACCTCTCCCCTTGTCAGAGTACGTAGCCCCTGGCAAATATCTCTATTCCTGTGCCTCATTCACTATTATATCCATAGAACCTAGCACAGTGCCTGGCCCACATCTCCTGAGTTGAACCTTGCCTGCTCACCAGTGTTAAATAAGCATGTCACCTCTAAAGTCAAAAATTTCAAAAAGAATCCTTCCGGCCTATTTCTGAGTGGGTAAGAGCGCCATCAGAATATGAGTATTCCACTCTAAAAGGAGAAAAATATCCGGATTTTAATTTTGTAAAGCAATCAGTGAAACCAAATTAGAGGTTATCAAACTTGTTAGGAAGAAAAAAAAAGTCTCAAGTTTAATCTCTAACCTTTGACACATTTAGATGAGTGAAGCAAGACAAGTAAAAGTGGGTAAGCAAGCAAAAGATGTAGGGGAATGTGGGGCCTACGTAATAGAAGAGAAACATCCAGAAGCAGGAGATCAGTGAGCACGCTAGCAAAGCTAAGGAGCAATCAGATGTGGTCTCAAAGAAAGATAAACCAGGGTTCTAGCCCGGCCCTTACTACAAGGGTGACCTTCTAGTTATTACTGAACTTCTCTGACCCCCTTTCGAGAACTTAATAAAGTTAATACTTTTTAACAGGGCTGTAGTTAGGGCTGTAGGGCTGCCATTACCACATCATCATCGTTTTATAAAACAATAAAATGAGAAAGTTAAAACTAACTGACAGATGAAGTATCTCAGAATGCCATGTGATACTACTACTATATCCCAATGCTGATAGTAGAATTTCTATAAATGTTTATTGGCTAACTGACTAGCTTAAATCTTTTAAAAACGTATTTGGGCAATTCAGTATTATAATTAAGCACTTAAGTTCTGGACAGTGGGGACAGTTAATGATCATAGGCCTGTGGCATGAAGGCCAGGGTTTGAATCCTAGCTCTGCTAGCAACCGTGGGCAAAGCGGACCTGGATTTCGGTTTCTCCATTTGTAAAAGAGTCATGATACCATCTTCACAGCAGCATTTACATGAGAATAAAATGAGATGCATACTGATGACAATCAGGAAAAATACTGAAATGTAAAAGGCACTCAAAAAAGGAAAAAAAATGTACTTAGTGATATTGAACCAGGTAATTGTTCTTACTGTAATTATAAAGAAGATAAAATAAAGACAAGACCTTTAAGAGCCTATTGCCCTTCCTGCCTAGGTACAATCCTTCACCTCTAGTTACTGATATAGGGGTGACTACACAGGCCTAAAGGTCAGGCCTGAACGATGACAAGGAATGGATAAGACAGACTATCGCAATTGGGAAGGCCTGAATGGACTACTAATGAGCTGCTATTTTAGTACAAAAGATACTATGTGAACAAATCACCCTCAGAAAGTGTTAACATTACCCTCTAATTGTTACAGGAAAACCTCAACCAGATAGTCTAAGAATAAAAACATTTTCAGAACTTGCAAAAGACTCAGAGAAGTTACCTCCTTCACACCTTTTCTTAGGATATTATTTGAGGATATGCTGCAGCAAAATGAGTAAACCAAGAAAGTTAAAGACACGGGATCCAGGAAACAGTGACTCCAACCCAGGAGAGCAATGACAGGGAGCCCCAGGACATCAGGAAGCAGCCCAGAGAGCAATCTGCTCAGACTGCAGCAGGACAACAGCAAGCTTCCAGAGCAGGTTCTGGGAAAAGACAGTTACAGAGATGTGATACTATCCTTGAGAATATGGAACAACTCGAATATGTGATAAAGGCAAACAATGCAAGGAAAAAAGGGCAGACAATTAGAAATGCCAGGAAAAAAATTAGAAAATGTAATGCTGGCCCTGCAGTAAACTATTTTAATATAATCATGATAAATACTTTATTGATTTTCTATGTGTAAGATCAATTGGCTATAAAGGAAAACTTAATATGATTACAGAATACAAAGTAGATATTTTGAAATCTCAGGAATCCGAAAAGTACAAGTACAAATGACAGAAACTGAGAAGCAGAGTGGGAGTTAGAGGAGCAGGAAGGATAAGGGCACTAATACCTTCACTTTAGAGAGTGTCAAGAGGTGCTACAGAACCAGAAATAAAAGTACTTAAAGTTTTAAAAGGAAGTGAGAGATGAGACAACTAGCATTACTTTAATTGCCCTGGGAGGAAGAAAGGAAGAAAATAGAGGTGTGAGAGTTAAACTCTTATCTATCATAGCAAGAAGATATTATCCAACATTGACAAAGCCCATGACAAGCCCAGTCCTCAATATCACCCATGAAAATCTGACATCTTCTCCTCAGTGACTTTTCTCATAATGTCTTCTGACCTAGGAATCCTTCCTTACCTTTTTCTGGCAATCTATATAAGCATATTTTTTTGAAGGCTGAGTTTAAGTCCCAATCTCAAAAGCTCTCTTAGAAAATTCAAAAAAGCATAAATACATATAGGAAAATTCATGTACAATTTATATAAACTCCAAGAATATACATCAAGCACTGTCAATAGTTATCTCTGGAGAATCAGATCTAGAGAACCTTACACTTGCTAAGCCCTGTCTTTCTACAAACTCAAAATGTTTTTCACAAATATCTATATTCAGAAAAACAATTAACAGAAATTAACACAATGATCCTTCCATTCCCTAAATTACTACAGTATTACTGATTTATTGCTGGGTCATATTTTGTTTTAATTTTTTAATAGTTTATTTAAATCTTAGCTCCTTAATTGAAACCACAGGTTCTATCATATCCTTATCCCCTAGCCCCAACCTCTTTAGCTCAAAACCTCTGTGAGCCACCTGGGTGCAGAAGTATTCTTTGGTAGTCTTGCTTCTGTATTTTCTGATCCTGTACATCAATACACAAATGCCTGTTGATGGACTTGATCTGATACATCCATGACAGCATCGTATGTAGTATACACTTCCATGGGTGTAGCTAGCCATTAGACAGGCTTTAGGTTATGTGCAATTCCTTGTTACTTTATTCCCTTCTCTCCTATTCAAGAAAACCTACTGAAATACAAGTAGGATAGATGCTATTAAAGGGATAGGTTTAAAGCCTGCTATAATATTTTTAAATGAATAAATTACAAATTCCGATACTTTATTATTAGTAAGTCATGGCAAAATTCACAACTGATTTCTGATCAGTATGGTGTTTCCATTTCTGTCATTCATCTTTAAGGAGCTTTGCGTATAGGAAAATCCACATTTGCCGTGGCCTCTGCATGACTATAAAAGACAACAAAACAGGATTTGTCTGATTCCTTCCACAGCTTAAAAGAAAATTCTTTTAGCAAGTGATTAGGAAAATCTGTACTTTCTTACTATGGGAAATTTAAGTTTCCACTAGCTAAGAGCAGGTAGGGCCAGAGGTTTTAGGAGGTGGGAGAGAAAGATACCTAAAATTATGATGTTCCTACTCTTGCTAGTATGGTGCTAATACTGTTCTCCTGCCAACAGCTTGGACAGGGATGGGCACCCTTTCCCTCACTACACTACACTAGGACCACGCATTGGCAGGAAATAAGTTCTGGGCATCCCAAAGTGGAACCCTGTGTAAAAATGTGGCTGTGTTCTATAGCAACAATAATGGGGCACTTCAACAGGTAATAGACTGACCCAGAGCCTTAGCACATTTTCATGGAAAACCCTTTCAGAGAACCATCAACCTAGAATTGACATTTGAGAACAAAACCCATGCCTACATTTAATAACTATTTGTTTAATTTTAATCATTCAAGGTTTTTGATTATTTACTTACAAGACAGAAATGAAGGTTTGAGCTAACACATAGGATTAGACTTGCCAAATCAGACTCATGTGAAGCAGTGCTCTTACTTAGCATTAAGTTTTACTAACTACAAGGATAGAGGCCATCAAATAATTCAGATGAAGCAGAGAAAGGTCTGGGACATCACGGGCAGATGGCAACACAGGTCCTTCTTTCCTATGTTTAACATGAGTGTCTGGCCTAGAAGAGATGAAGGCTCTACAAAGTGAGGTTCACGAAGTTCCTTACACAGATGGGAGAGTTTAACTTATAAAACATCTCCATGTTATAACCCCAGAAAGTTGTACAGCCCACATGACTTTCTCCAAGGAGCCAAGCCTCATAGATTCCTGGGTTCTCTGCACTTCAGGTAATCCTTACCCAGGGACATCCTGCTAAGGGCATTTCAGAGTTAAGGTTTTCTCCTCCTAACAAATATCCAAACTCTACTTAACCAAAGGTCCTGTTGACAAGGAGATTACACTGGGCCACTTGCCTTCTTTCCCTTCCTCTCTTCTCCGCCACCTCCATAAGGAAATGGATGGCTTGCAAGCCTGCTGCTCTCACCCCTGCCTCCCAGGGTTACTTAAGAATCTGGTGACCGGCCGGGCGCAGTGGCTCACGCCTGTAATCCTAGCTCTCTGGGAGGCCGAGGCGGGCGGATTGTTTGAGCTCAGGAGTTCAAGACCAGCCTGAGCAAGAGCAAGACCCCATCTCTACTAAAATTAGAAAGAAATTAATCGGACAACTAAAAATATATAGAAAATATTAGCCGGGCATGGTGGCGCATGCCTGTAGTCCCAGCTACTTGAGAGGCTGAGGAAGGCAGGAGAATTGCTTGAGCCCAGGAGTTTGAGGTTGCTGTGAGCTAGGCTGACGCCACGGCACTCACTCTAGCCAGGACAACAGAGTGAGACTCTGTCTCAAAAAAAAAAAAAAAAAAAAAGAATCTGGTGACCATAATTTTAGCTCATTGTCAATCCCCCCATTGTCTAGTTCTCCACTATTAGAACTAAATCAAATCATTTCAACAAAATAGTTGAATCACAGAATCTAAGAATTAGGATGGAACTTTAAAAATCATTTAGTACAAGCTTCTACCCAAAGTTTTTACTTATTATATCTACTTTCATATCTAGCTGACTGAAGATACATCATGGTAGAATGGCCACTTTAAAAAGCCATTCCATTGTTGTTGTCCTCCAATCACTGGAGATGCCTTTCTTCTGTAAACAAAAGTCTCCCCTACCTCCCCTTACCACCCCCATTGGTCCTAGTTCCAACGTGTGAGTTGATCCAGAAAGTCTACTCCCCCTGCCACTTAATAGGCCTTTCGCATTTCCAGGGGCTTCAAAGCCATCATGTCCTCCACCTCCTGGGCTTTTCTAGGCTGATATCTATGGGTCCTGCAACTGCTTGTCATAAGACAATAGCTACCCAATCTATTATCTCCCCTCAGTTAATTGGTGGCTCTCCTCCAGACATATGCAAGTTTAGGGACTCCAGATGATGATGATCTTGGGTGTGGAATGACCAGGCAAACTATGTTTAAATTAGATACCATGACTCCTCTAATAGAGTATAAATTTGAAAGTAGCTTTCTTTTTTTAGCAGATATTATGTACTATTGGCACAACTGAAATGTGGTCATCTACCACCTCCAGGCAATTCTTCTTTTCTACACATTGTTAAACCCAAATGTAAAATTTAACAATTATCACTATTAAGGTCCATCTATTTTTTGGCCTGTTTTTCCAGTATAAAGCCTTTTTAAAAATGTAATTCATTGTCTAACATATTATTAGTTCTCCTTCCTAATTGTGAATGAGCTTCTTTTAAACTTTTTTTATTGTGAAAAATATACACAACATAAAATTTACTCTTTACAACTTTTAAGTGTACAATTCAGTGGTATTAAGTACATTCCTACTGTTGCGCAAAAATTACCACCATCCACCTCCAGAACTTGTTCATCTTCCCAAACTGAAACTGTGTACCTGAGAAGCAATAACTCCTCACTGCCCTCTCTGCCCTGCCCCTGGCAACCACTATCCTATTTTCTGTCTCTATGAATTTGATTATTCTAAGTAATGCAAATAAGGAAAATCATATGATAAACTCTTTTTTTAAAAAATTGAATTAAGAACAAATTAGTGACTTAGGTGGACATGGCAATCTTCTTGGCTGACATCTATTTTACCAGCACATACCAAGTCCAATCTATCAAGTGTTTTCTTTCCTGATATTGAAAGGAAAATAGGATTCAAAAAGCAAACTTAGAGAAAGTAAGGGAAATAGTGCTGCTAAGGTAATTTCACTACGTAAACCTGTGCCCACAGAGGAACGTGAAACAGTAACCACAGGACAACGAAGGTACGTAGAGCTAGACTTGAACTCCTAAACCAACACTGAGGAATGCCTTACAGAAGGGTTTTTATTATTAACATGTTTGGAAATTATGGGAATGGTCACATCAGTTACTCTATATTAAAAAGTGTTTTAAAAATGTTAAAACAAATTCCAAAACAAAAATCACAGATATATTTGTGTATATGTATATATATAAACGTATAACACATATTTTTATATATGTAAATATATAATATACTTTGAAATTGACCACTTAACATTTTTGCCACACAAATCTCTCAATAAATAAGAGTTATATTATAAAGTAACTGTATATTTGTGTTTTTATAAAGATTTCTATAAGTGAGCTACAGAAATACTAATAAAACAATTAATTCTCAAGACTTCTGTCAGTCTATTGTTCATTACGATATAACAAAGTTGAAAATCTCTAATTTCAGTAGGAAAAATGATTTAGCATGTTATTTTTTAAAAATATTTTTCATTGATTAAATATTTAACATGTTTTACTAAATGTAAATTTAGTGGGAAATAGAAATCACATTTAATGATTTGCACATCACACATATTGCTTTAATAAGCTATATTAGGTGGCTATTTTTAACACCTACCTAATTAATTTTTAAAATTTTATCTTTTGAAATGTTGCAATAACAGTTACTATGGTTACCTAAAATTTTTCTTTAAGGCTATCCTAACGGAAGAAAAGGAGGAAATACAGTAGTTGTATGTAATAGAGAATAGGCAATACTATTAAAATCCTTTTAAAAACAAAAGTTCTTCTTTTTAACACTACTAGTGATAAAATGTTAGTGAGTCTTAGCATTGGTTTTATGGTATTGCTATGCAGATTTTTCTTCAGACAAACATAAAACCAATATTTTTCTAATTCTGGTCTCCTACTGCAAATTACAATTTTGCTGAATCTGACATAACAAATCTTTCATTTTCAATACCACTTTATACATATTTGTTTGCAAATGTTTTAAAAATATAAATACTGTGGTAAAGCATTAAATAAGAAACAGAGAGGCCAGGCGTGGTAGCTTATGCCTGTAATCTCAGCACTTTGGGAGACCAAGATGGGAGGATTTCCTGAGGCCAGGAGTTTGAGACCAGCCTGGGCAACATAGTGAGACATTGTCTCTACAAAAAACAGGAAAAAAAAATTAGCTGGCTATGGTGGCACATGCCTGTAGTCCCAGCTACTTGAGAGGCTGAGGAAGGCAGGAGAATTGCTTGAGCCCAGGAGTTCAAAGCTACAGTGAGCTATGATCACACCACTGCACTCCAGCCTGGGCAACAGTGAGAGACCCTGTCTCTAAAAAAAAAAAAAGAAAGAAAGAAAAAAGACAGAGAGAGAAGAAATAAAAAAGACAAAAAAGAAATAAATTCTCACACTTAAGGCATCACATGGTACCTAATACCCTGAAATAAATCAAGAGCCATAAGAGCCATTTGAAACCAAATTTTCTTCCTAGATTGCAGCAGAATGGTTTAATGATTAAATTCCAGGATAGTGTAAAAATGTGGAAGAGTTGGGAAATGATGCATATTCAGTGATTTTCTTTTCAAGTTTCAATGTTTTCCAAATGTATTATAACTCATTATCTAAAGGCACAGTTTGACTGGGGAGGGGTGATTCCCAAAGAACACAGAAAAAAACTACGGCTACAAAAGAAGTCAGAAAGGATAGTGGTTTATCCTTAAAAAATAAGACATTAAAGCATAAATGTGTTCATTTCCCTTCTGTAAGAGATCAGCCTCTCATGCTTTCCTGGATAATTAGTATCCTGCCCCAGGAGTGAAAGCTAAATATCAGGAGAAAAAACTGTATTAATACGATTTTTATATCTCTATATAGACAGAAGAGAATTCCTTAAGCCCTAAATTACTCTGCCAGAGAATTTTAAAACTTCAGTAAATATAACAGAGGTACAAAAATAGTGATCAAGATATTATATAACTTACAATCCCCTAAATTCAAAAGAATCTTACTTTTCAACTATTTCTTCATTAGGCCATACATTTAAAACCTATAGGGAGCTTGCTTCTATTGATCACTTTAAGTTTTATTTAGTTCCAGTAACAGAATCATTTAAGAAAAAAGCTTATTACAAATAGCTTAAACAGTTATGTAAGTATCAAGTCAAAGTGCTTTCCAAATACCAGTTCTCATAAGTGATAAGAATTTGATGACCATTTACACCAAAATTTGTAATTATTATTATTCTTTTATCCTTACTTAGAATAACAAAATGCACAAAGTGACCTGGGAATTCACTGCAAGGAAAAAACCTTATATTTAATGAGTAAATGTAAGATCTGTAAATAATATAGGATCTCTATCCATTCAACTATTATTTTTCTATTTTATTTCCCTATGAATAGATTCACTTTATTAGATAAATTTATTTCATACTAAAACAATAGAACATAGAAAGACATATCAAAAAAATCTTTAGGAAAAAAATGCAGTTGAATTCCTTTACTTATCAACTTACTAAATAAGACAGTTAATTTCTTTTTTTTTTTTTTAAAGGCATAAAAGTCCCAAGATGAAAACAGTATTCACCCCACATAATTAAACATTCAACTTGCCAGCGCATGCACAGCCAGCCACTTGCCATGTCTGTGATTTCAGTGGTCAACAGAGAACAGAATCATAGTTTTTAAACCATGTATATTAATTATTTAAATTTGTGACTTCAAATGGTTGATATGGAGACACATTTTGCTATATCTGATTCTTACAGAAACAATGTCAAATCAACATCTTATTCACTAGCTATCTTTGTGTTTTTTAAAAAAAGAAAAATTGAAGAATATCATTAATGTACATTTATATAAATGGTCACAAATATCCAGCAAGGATTTCAGTGATACCAAATAAGAAAAAAAATGTCAGAGGCTACATTAAAGTTTTAAAACAGAAAAAACATGGAATGGTATATCATATCTACTACATAAAATTCTAGTTTACTTACATCTATTATTTACAAATATCTATCTAGAGTTTGTTGGTATAGCTAAGTTGAAAAATAATTGGTTGTGGAGAAACCTAACAGACATACAAGGAATATAAAGTTGCTAGTTTACAAATGTGTATATGGAAAAATAATTTTAGACATAGAATTTAATATGCTTTGTTGCCTGAGATTTATTGCAAGAATCCTCTATTGACTTCAGTCTTGGAATTCTGATGAAGTCTCTGAGCAATATTTCCCCACTGCTCCAGCCTACTTATCTGTAATTATGCATGTGTATGGAATTAAACAAAAAGAAGTATTTTAGCTAGTTATACAGGAATATGTACATGCCCCGGGCTGTTAAATCATAAATGCATCTAGAAAGACAAATATCTATAGCTACACAATCCTAAAGATTTTAAGTGGAAATTCAAGGAATTAGGGTAATCTGCCTATCTCAAAGTTTATGAATATAGACACATTAATATAGACACACATGTAAAGTTATTATTTTAGTTAATAAACAAGATAACTTATCACAGGAACAATCCCTGAATGCATTTGGAGATGGTCTTTATAAATTAAGAACTGTATGTTTAAATTTATCTTCACCCTTAAGTCACTATTGCCAATCTTGTCTGCTTGTTAAACTACTGTAAATCCTGGAACTCACCAGTACAAAGTAGTATGCGTACAGCGCTGCACAATGGTGAATTATAAAAAATTTGTCACCAATCACTTTCCAATGCCAAATGAGAATCAACAAATCTGTAAGAAGGAAAAATGAGTTATTACATAAGAAGAAAGCTTCACTGTTTTTTAAGTGTATTTAACTCTTTCTCCTGACAACTCACCACTGTCTACTCTGAGGCCACAGCACTCTGTTCCTACCTCAGTGAGCCTGATGACCCACTTTGTCACAAAGCACCTGCTCCTTTTTCCTGTCTCACCCACTCTACTGTGGCTCCTCCAGGACACCCACCAAGTTGTGGGCATCTTTATACCCTCAGAATCCAGCACAGGGTCTGGCACACAGCATGTAACATAATGTCTGTTGAAAGCATAAATGAATAACTTGTTTTCATGATTAAATAAAAATAATTTTTAAATAAGTTTAAATTACTGATTTTTGTCACTATGATAATTTGAACAGAGACAAGATGTTGGTAGAAAAGGTACAAAATGACTAATTCATTTATAACACAAACTCAACAAAAAATATTAAAAGAATTAAGAATGCAAATTAGTCTGGCTATACCACCATGAACGCGCCTGATCTCATCTGATCTCAGAAGCTAAGTGTTGGGCCTGGTTAGTACTTGGTTAAAAAAAAAAAAAAATTAAAAAAAAAAAAAAGAGTGCAAATTAAATATTAATTCAAAATTAAAACTACCAAGACATACAAAGAAAGAGGTCAGAGCATCAATTTTCTTTAAAAGGTCCTGAATCTAAACATCATGAATCAGAAAATAATTAGTTTACTTTAGCAAAATAGAAATTGCTCAAAATTTTAACACAACTATTCTTTTTACCAAATAGTTAAACACGAAATGTAGACTAGCAAACAAATGGCTTCCATGGATACAGACCAGGGGAGGATTCAGATTTTGTGGGTTTGGAGCTTATACAATGTAATGGCCTCTTTTATAAAATAGAAATTACTAACACAAGACTAGATATGAGTATTTAGAAAAAGAAATCATCAAATCATAAATTTTAAAGAGAAAACAAATACTACAAATATGAAAATCAAGAAAAATAACATAACATTATTACTAACTGCCTAACCCACCTCTCTAACACATTTATTTCCCTATATTTTTAGGCTGTATACTTTTTGGCAACCGATTTATAAAATGATTTTGTTGTACGTTCTATAGAGAGAATAAAAAGAATTCACTTTTCATTCAGCCTGGTTTAGAAAAGTTTATTTCAGGCCAGGTGCAGTGGCTCAGGCCTGTAATCCTAGCACTCTGGGAGGCAGAGGTGGGAGGACTGCTTGAAGTCAGGAGTCTCAGACCAGCCTGACCAAGAGTGAGAACCCGTCTCTACTAAAAATATAAAAATTAGCCAGGCATGGTGGCGCATGCTTGTAGTTCCAGCTATTCGGGAGGCTGAGGCAGGAGGATCTCCTGAGTTTGAGGTTGTAGTGAGCTGTGATGACACCACTGCACTCTAGCCCAGGCGACAGAGTGAGACTGTGTCTCAAAAAAAAAAGTAAAGTTTGTTTCAGTTCTTAACTCTTGCAAGTTTTTCAGATTGTTATCTCATTTGGGAAAACCTTAATCAAGTTTCTTTCATACAAGATTTCCTGGGAAATGACTATTGTCTGAATTAACAACACTTATTAACCAGTGCATGTGGTGCGTTAGGGATTTTGTGTTATCCTTGCCAGTGACAGCTCTGTGTGTCAAATGAGCAAAATCTTTTTCCAATGTGTTCACATGATTCATTTTTTTTTAATTAGGCTATCAAATAATCCAACAGCCTATTCAATTATTTCTATTCAAAATTTTATCTCTTTCCCTTAATGAATTATTGTGTTTTGGAATAATCTAATTTTTTTATTACAACTCACTTCTTGATGACAGAAAATTTTCTATTAAGTTCACTACTTTATCACTTTTGTTTCCTATTGCATTATTTGTATTTGGATTTTCTTTCAGTTATTTAATAAATTCAAAAATTACAAAATAGAGTTCCCTATACAAATGTCCATATCAGGGATCTGTCATTTCTCTCATTTTATTAAGATGACCCAAAATGTCTTTTCAAATGCAGTTAAAATAGCATAATCTCAACTTTACTTCCCTCTGCCTCCCTGTAAAAAAGGCAACTCTAACCCCATCCAACATGAGGGACAATATGACAGAGGGGAATTTGGAATAACTGATTACGGCCGAAATGGCTTACTTTTGTAAGTTTTACCAAAGCCACACAAAACCATGACTGTTGGAACACATTTCAAGGGCCCTGGAAAGCGAGGCTTAAACTTCATTAGCTGCATAGTAATTACACCCGAGAGACTCTTTTGGACAAACAGAGACCACTGTTAATAAAAACTGTGCAGGCTTCGGGGGTGTGAGGCCCCACCTGGAGACTCTCATCTTCTGTGAGAACCAGGAAGCCATCAAGAAAAAACCTTGCACGTTCTGCCATCATCACAGGTATTTTTTCCTCTGTATGGGGAAAAGCTGCTTCTCAACTAAATAAACCAAAAGCATAGACTACATATACTTTGTATAATTCCAAGAGCAGTCTAAAAAGAAATAGAAAATGAACATATCACATACCAGAAATGAGGTAGCCTGAAGCAATAGCAATATTCACGTTCACAAGTGACGGATCACCCCTAAAAATATTTTTTTAAGAAAAGTTCTTTTTAAGCACAATGGTTATAGATGACAGTTATTTATTTTTTCTATTGAGATTTAAATATAATGAAAATGCTTTCTACAGATTCTCTAATGGTAAGCTGTAGTTTTCAAATAAAATCGTAAAACACACAGTAACAGTTTGGCCAACATTGACGAGTCCTGCAGTACTAGTACTAGCAGAGAGATGCTGTCCCCAGGAAAACCTGAACCCACACTCCCAAGGAAATTCAGTAGCCTTCCTGTCCAAGATGAATTGTTTTAATCAAGGGATCTTCTATAGCCTGTATCTTCCATCAAGTTTACTTTAGACCCAAGGCAGTTTCCAAAATTTCCTTGAGGATAAATCATCAACTCTAGGAATTCGAACTAGGCTGGAATCCTCTAAAGCAGCAGTCCCCAACCTTTTTGGAACCACGGACCAGTTTCATGGAAGACAGTTTTTCCACAGATAGTGGGAGTAGGGGGAATGTAACAGTCCATGGACCGGGGGTTGGGGACTGCAGTTCTAAAGCACCTAAAGTCAATCCATATTGAGGTTCCCAATAGTAGGAACAGATGTCCTGAGAGTGGCTAAGAATACTCAGTATATTTTCTGAACATAAGTTTTTAGAACTATTCCCAGAATCCCCAAATCCAAAAGCACAGCATAGGGTTTGTTTTGTTTTGAATTGGGAAGTCATCATCTATACCACCAGTGGCAGTTACAGTGGACTCAGTGGATACCTTAGGGCCCTCTATAGCTGACATTCCAATGTATTAAGTTACCTTAGGAGTGGCTCACTATCAATTCTGGATCCTATTCTAAACCTATCAATGCACAAAGTATTGTGTTAGTTACGGTAAGACTTCTAACTGCATGCATAATCATAATTCTTATACGTTTTAGCTAGAAGTTTTACCAGTTTTACCAAAAGATAACAAAATTTATAAATGTGTTCTCATAAGATTTGTTTGCAAAAGGACTCAACTGGAATTCCAGATGCTGATGTTTTTTGATTCCTTTTTCTGAATCAGGGACTCAAATTACCTCAAAAAATCACCTAGCCCATTACTGATTTTGAGGCAATATAGTATTATCATCATCATTCTACTGAGGCCTAGAGGGATTTGCCTATTATGACACAATTAGGAAATAATCAGAACAGTACAGTTTGACACTGCTGTTTTGATCCCTACACATATCAAGATCCTATACTTTTGCCCTACGATGCTCTTTGCTCCAAGAAACAAATACAAATTATCAGTCCTTTATCTGATTTATAATGTGAACCCCTAATGAAATTAACACAAAATAAAACCAACAGCTAAACTACAAATGGAAAGAGTTAGCAACAATCATGTCTTCTTTACAAATTTTTATTTGCAAATACGATCCAGGAAAATAGACCTAGAATAAATAATGGCACTAAAAATGCAAAAATATCAAAAATTATATTAGGTTGAAGTTTGATAAGGCAAAAATTGACCAATGAATCAAATCTGTTTTAAAATTTACTTCCCAAAAGAACTGGTTCTTCTGATAATCATGTTAGTAAAATAAAAACTAAAATTATAATAAAGCTAGAAATTGTGTAAGTAGACTATATAAAAATCTGGTCAAGGAATTAAGTTCATTAAATTGATTTTCTTTGAAAAATATCTTCCCAGTGAAAATTTATCAATATTGGTATAATACATATGGGAATAATTTCACATTTATGAATAAAAGCCTACACCCTGCAGTCAAATGGTGCTGGTCGAAAGACCTGGTTAAATTGCCCTCCATCCTCCGGAGCTCACAATGACCACAATTCAATGCAGTGCTTCCTGAAAATATAACTCCTCTCTCAAACTAAGCTGCACTAAGCCTTCTCATATAATGCCAGGAAATACAGTTTGCAAAATTTCTGCCACTGGAATGACATTCAAATTTTTCAAAAAGAACAATCTTACAAATTATACTATTATTGCTGAATATAATTATTATTAGTGCTTCAAATTTTCTCAGTACTGAATGTCTCACACATGGCCATCTATAATTCTCATTTTATCTCTTTGATATCAAACTATGGGTCAAACAGAAATTTGAAGACAAAGTCTTAAGTAGGTATTATCCAACTTGACCAACTTAATAATGACTTATTCTTGCTCAGAATAGTGGTTACAATAACTTGGTTTCACTCACTAACACAATACAAATGTTTACATCATCATAATCTTGTTTTGAATAACAACTGCAATACCAAGGCAAAATGACCCTCTTTTGCATTCAAATCTAAATAAATCATTTTAATGCACTTTGCTAAAATAAGTCTGAACACAAGCATTTTAATAAAGCATATACTATCAATATGGTTTCTGTTTTAAAGCAAAGTAAGTGATGTTCTTATTAATAATTAATATTAAAACAAAAATCAAATTGGCTATGTTGGAAAGAAATGGCTTACCAAAGTGGATCAGCTATAGTAGCCTCATCAAATAAGAAAATGTACAGGCCAAAAATCCCAACCAACAAAGAATGGCATGTAGATACTACCCTGAAATGAAACAAAACACACACAAAGATTTTAGATTCTTTGCAATAAACTTTAACTCATTCTGGTAAGACATTTCACATTCTGAACAAATTATTCCTTGAAGCATTTAAATACAGGAATGGAGTACATCTGAGAGTATAATACAAAATTGTCCTTTAGAAATCCAAGGGCTACAACTTTACTTTGAAATGAGTAACAATGAAGATGCCAAGGTCTACAATTTCCTGCTAGAAAATTGGTGAATCACTCCTTGGTTGAAAGTTCTAAGACAAGCTGGGTGCGGTAGCTCACACCTGTAATCCTAGCACTCTGGGAGGCCGAGGCAGGAGGACAGCTTGAGCTCAGGAGTTTGAGACCAGCCTGAGCAAGAGTGAGACCCCGTCACTACTAAAAATAGAAAAAATTAGCCGGGCATGGTGGTGCGCACCTGTAGTCTCAGCTACTCAGGAGGCTGAGACAGGAGGATCACTTGAGCCCAGGAGTCTGATGTTGCTGTGAGCTATGATGACACCACTGCACTCTAGCCCAGGCAACAGAGTGAGACTGTTTCCAAAAAAAAAAAGTTCTAAGACAGAAGCAAACATGATGACACAGTCAACAGAATGCTGTGCAGACCGATGGCAACTGTAAGACCACTACTTTGTACCCTGCTCCAAACTCCCTCCCCAACAGCATCATTACAGGATGACTTTCCTGCTTCAATCAGCTGGGAATGACTTCCAAATCTACTAGTCTTAACCAACTCTATATCCTTAAAACAATTCAAATGGATCATGATATGAAGATTTATTATCTTAGAGATTTTGATTTTAAATGTACATTCCCATGCATTATTGCACTTGACTCTTATAAAAAATCTGTGAGAAAGCAAGGGCAACCATTATTAATACCTCTATCATTATTATGACAGCACTTCTAAATAGAAAAATTGACGATCAGGAATATATATAGAAAATCCATTTTTAAAATAAACAACCAAGTGAGAACAAAATGTTCTCAAAATCCAGATCAACTTTTCTTTTGTTAAAGGAATAAGGTTTTGATGAAAAAACATCAGTTTCCACGAACATATCCTGCTAATAATTTAACAACTCAACCAATACTCGAGCTCTATGATATGCTACTTAAAGAGCTGTAAACAGCATACTTTGTATTTATCCACACAATGAAGTTTTTTTACCCAACAATTTCAGTTTTCTCACATCTTTATTGATAAGTTTACGAGTAATGAAGCTTCTTTTCTCTTCTTTAGAATAAAAGATGAAAAGAAAAGTTTTCTCTCTAGAAATTACTGGTATGCAATAAATTTCCCTCTACAATAAGACCCAAGATCTTTAAAAGTAAAATGTATCAACTAATATTAAGCTTGATATGAGAAAATTTCATTGTAATTTGAAAAATCAATATACTTGATCTAATAGATAGTGTTTCTAAATAGATATATCATGCTAAATCAGGTCATAATTTAAAAGCACAAAGATCCTCACTAAATTAAAGGCACTGACAAAGAATCCTTTGTATTAAATAACACCAAAGCATCATTTGAAGTGCAAATAATTAATCCAATTAACCTAGTTTACAAGTCTGGAATTTTTATACCAAGCACACCTGTATTCTATTTGAGCATAGCAGGACAAAAATATAAATTTCTTGATATCAAATAAAATACTCCATCTAGGCTGGGCGCGGTGGCTCACGCCTGTAATCCTAGCACTCTGGGAGGCCGAGGCAGGAGGACAGCTTGAGCTCAGGAGTTCGAAACCAGCCTGAGCAAGTACAAGACCCCATCTCTACTAAAAATAGAAAGAAATTAATTGGACAACTAAAAATATATAGAAAAAATTAGCCGGGCATGGTGGCGCATGCCTGTAGTCCCAGCTATCCGGGAGGCTGAGGCAGGAGGATCGCTTGAGCCCAGGAGTTCGAGGCTATGGTGAGCCACACTGATGCCACTGCACTCTACCCAGGGTGACAGAGCAAGACTCTGTCTCAAAAAAAAAAAAAAAGATACTCCATCTAAATAACCCTATAGCCCACTCTCTGTTGCTATTCAAAAATTCTAGAAAAGAAAAAAATATAACCTCTCTAACTTGTTAGTTAGAGTTAGTTAGTTAGCCTAACTACTAACTTATTTTACTGTTTAGTAACCATAAGTCAAGAAATTTCCTTTTAAAAAACAAAAACTTTTTATTCCTGACACTCAGGCCCCTCAAATTCTCTTCTCTGTTGAGATGTTATATGGTAAATGGAAAGCATCACAAGCCCTCAGCTGGTGAAAACAGCATATAATTCATTAGAGAAAAGTTAAATGTTATTTGGTCCAGTCAAATAGCTCCCACTATAATGAACAGGAAAAGTAAACACCTTATACTCACATACTATTCTGCATTAAAAGTGATACTGTCGGAAACTTGTTAGTAAAAATTTCATATTTTACTCTTTAAAATCAGATTCCTAGCAAAGCAAAATTTAGATTCTTTAGTAACTAAAAAGAAACACCACGATGCTACTCAAGATAAAACATTTCAATTTTTTTCAAAGAAGGTTAAAAAGAAATGTTGGTGCTTATAAAGCACCTGAAAAAAATAATTAATGACCATTTTAGAATAGTAATGTAAAGTTACTGATTTAATCAATCAGAAGCAGTGTGAGTGTTGTCAACAGAAATTACGTAGCTCAAGCAGGAGAGTTAAATTTGGGGGAAATAGAGTGAAAATTGGTAGTATTTAACACAATAGGATTTTCAATGCAATAGGTAAGCAACTGGATATAAGCAACTAAGAAAAATTTTTTAATTATAAGACATAAATAATATCTATAAGTATGTATGTTTTCAGAAAAAGTTATAATTAAGTACAACCCTTTCTCACTTATAATTAAACTGCTTTCCCTCAAGGGGGCATTTTCCAGTAATTTTTTTTCCTCCTGTCCTTTTTCTGCTAGATGGCTTAGACCACCCATTTTTTAAATACTCTTTCCTGATTTCTACAAAGAATTAAGTGTGTCGTATCAATCCATATGTTTTAAGACTGGAGGCTGAATTTTAAGACGTTCTTAAATGTCTTAAATACCTACTTTATTCAAAAAATATTCTACTTTTTCCTTCTTTGCACTCTCCGCCTCACAGCTTAAGTCCTATGTAAACCAAGTGGGAAGTAGGAACAAATTTGAGAGTAAGAGAAAATACCATTTGAATACCTAAATAAGTCTTATATATACTCCCAGACTCCTTTTTCAAATATGAACTCAGTTTCCCAAATGGTAATTTCCTGCATCACAGAATGGCAGCAATAAGACAGAATAATGCAAAATATTTTTCAATTTCATCATTTCATTTTCATCTTTGTTTCTAACTCTCTATACCCTCCCTATTTCTTTGGCTTGCAGCTACTCAAGATTCAAACGCCTTTACCTACCTTAACCATGGTGAAAAGAAAATGAAAATAGTTCAAATTTAATCAGAGAATATATGTCCTCTTTTCTTCTCTTTGCCACCATTCCATCTACCTTCATATGTTATGAAGGGTTTTTAAAAAAAATAATGGTATCTCTGGTACACCACATTTGAATAATATTTTTATGCTAGTCTTAAGATAAAAGAATCATACCTCTTATTTTTTATAAAAAATGTAAAACATAAAGAAATAATTCTTGCTTTTTGGGTGAAAAGAACTGTAGCATGTATGAACCAGTCATATCAGTGTAAAGCGCAAAAGAAAACAACTAACATCTTGGTAAATTCCGTCTAAGTTGTAAAAGTAGATGCCAGCAAAACAATTTGGCTCAGAGAAAGATAGGAGATTTCAGGTCAAATATGACCATTTTTAAATAAATACTTAGACACTGGCAGAAGTTCTTGGATTCTAAAAGGAAATTTCAATGAAAAATAATTACAGCAATTTTAGAGACTTGCTGAATGCATTTTATGGTTAGCGTTAACTTCAGCTAAACAGCAACAACAAAAAATATGCCTGTGACTACTTTGATTCACTGAGGTTTGCAAATGCACAGCAATATTTGGGCACATAAAATGCCTTAAAACAAGTGAAGCAGTCATCAGAGTTATTTTGTGTTTGAAATCTTGTGAGATTAACGAGTTGTACACAAAAAAATTTGCGACTAACTTTTTAAAACTCCAGATTTCCATATCCATAGATGTCTAATTCTTTTTTCATTTTTTTTGTTTAAAAAAAATCTAAGAAGCAATTTTTACTTTAGAATTATAGAACAAATGAATGAATGCTAGTAGGCTCTAAATTACAATGAAAAGTTTATTAAAAAGATACAGATGCACTGATTATACACTTTGTTCTCTGGTGTGTAACCTTTAACTCCCCTGGGTCTGGCTAAGCTGGCCAATACCACAGAGTATATAAGCTATCCAAAATTCCAACAAGTATTTTCTTCCGTTAACATTTCCGAAGAATTATGTGTTTGTTATAATCATTTCAGAGAAAAACACAGAACAGTATTCTTCCACAGTCAGCTGGATTCTACTTAATCTTCACACTCTTCCCCAGAAAGTTAAAATAAATTTTTCCTAACATCTTTCTACATAATTCTTAAAATTTTCTTGTGTGAGATCTATCCACTTGTATTTCCTCTTATTCCTAAAGTCAAATAAAAATTTGGCCTTAGATTTTGTTAGATCCTAAATGAAAGACTTTTTTGAAATGTTTTAAACAATTTTATTTCATAAAACTAGTTTTTAGTCAATTACATTTTCATATGCTTTACCTTGAGTTCCATTCAATCTTCTTTTCGAAGCTGAGACTGTTAAACCCTGGAGATACTTTTGCTGAAAACCAGTAACTTACATAGTGGAAAAGAAGCTGAAAGGTGACAAAGCTGGCGCACACAGTGCTGACCACCAGCTTCCTGTTGGCGTCCATGTTTCTCCAGCCTGTTGGGAGAAACGACAGCTGTAAATTGTTATCTCATGATAAGCCTAGATTAAAATCTTTTCAATTTTAAAAAGCATGCAATTGTGTTTTTAGTGATTTTAAAAATTTAACACAAATGTAAGAATACAAAGAAACTAAGAATGTTTGGTCTTTTGTGTTTCTTTACTTATTCATTGTATATCTCATGTCTGTATTTAAAGTAAAAAGAAAGAAAAACCTATTACCTTAAAAGTCAATATTATAAATTTCAGAAGACACTTTAACATGATATTCAAATTTATCTAAGTCTTGGAGTTTAACATTAAGAGGGAATTTCAAATTCTATAACTGAAAAGTATTCTCTTAATATTCTATTAAATTTAGAACAAATCACCTTATTTCTTTATGCCTCAATTTCCTCATCTATAAAATGAATTCTTTGGATAATTTCTAAAAAACAATCAAGGCAAAGATCACAGCAGAACATTACCTGTGATAACAAAACAAAATTATATAATAAAATCTAATTGTACAGCAGGACAAACATTTACAACAAAATCTAAATCTTAAGAAGAATAATACAATCTTAGAAAAGAACCATACCACTGTCATTGCTTAAATTAGTATTTAACTTAAAAAAAAAATTTCTGCAATCACACATATCGTTGGACCAAAGGCCTCCATGGCTTTTTATCTATTTAAACAAAAAAAAGATTATTATAAAAAAGCTTCAAATCTTAAGGATAGAGTTAGCAGAAAGAATAGTAATATACACATGTACACACTCAAAGTATGTTTTCTATCTCATTGAGTGGAACTTTTTTTGGCTCCTAAAAATCTTCGGAACATTTAGACCAAAAAAGGACACTAAAGCATTTGCTCGTATCTAGCAAATACAGCATTCCTACGGCTCCATCTCTGATAGAACTGATCCTCAAATGAAAAGGAAATGAATCAATACACATTTCCAGCTGCCTAATATGAAGAAATAAAGTCACCTACTGAAGCCAATTCACTAGAGAAAACCCAAGTCATTGACTGCACTAGCAATAACCCCACTTCATTCCCTTCCAACCAGGATATCATAATAAGAATCAGTCTCCCACAGGGCACCTTCCCACAGAATCCATATGTCTGTAATGAATTCTTTCCACATTTTTTTTTGGTATGTACGCTTGGTAAAAATATTGATATTACAATTCTTCTCTGTGGGACTCCATTACCTTTATTGCTCATTTACTTTTTTAAATTCAACATGTGTTTATCGGGTATTAAAAATTTACTCTGTGTCCTTTTAGCCTAGGTTTAATATTAAGCAAATAATATATAAAAGTTTTATACATAAATTAAGCATCATAATTATTAGAGTGAGATAGAAAGAGGAAAATACTTTTCTAAGATTAAAGCAAATAGAGATCTGGAGGGCAGGTGGACAGATAATTGAAGAAAATGGAACCACTAATTAGAAGAGAGTGGAAAGTCTAACCTTAAAGGTGATGATGGTCAGCCCTGAAGGCTTTTGTATGCTCCCTGCTGGCCCTGGAGCAGCAGAAGAGCATGAGCTGCTCAGTTACTTTTGTTAAAATTCATTGCATACGATGAGCATTTATTTTATGAATGTTCGTTAAAAGTTATCATAAAGCATACTTACATCATGCAAGTATGGATAATATCCATTTTATGACTGTTAATTTAACCAATATATTTGAAGCACTTAAACAATTCACCATTAAGAAATTTATCATTCCCCCCAAAGCAAGTTTTTATTATGTCTTTTCATACTGGCTGAATATTTCATATTTTCAACAGAATTATTTTCAGTTAAGTCTTTGGGGTAAATGTTGAGAGTCTCCTTTGCAAAAATGTTTCATTTAAAACTAAATAAAGAGCTCCACATATTCAAGCTGTGGCTTCTATGAAAGGCTCAACAGACAGAACCTAATTAAATTGTTCTACTCAGCTTTGCTTCTTAATAAGCAGCTGCTTGCTTAATCAGTCATGCCAAATCAAGGACTAATCTAGATTTTTAAAAATTTCCCCAGAAAAATCAAGGCTTCTGGTAGCAAGCAATTGCCCCTGTTCATTAGGCAAGAAAACGGTAACAATGGATAAAACTAAATGATGCTTATTACTAACATATATTAAGGGCCTGAGAGAGCTTATTTAGGAATACACAGTGAAAGCAGAAGAGCATTAGACCTAGATCATACACCTCTACATGTGGCTACTAGCTGGCAGGAGGCTGGGACACTAGCTGTCTTTGCAAAGAGCAGCTGAAACAGGGGAAATATTTCATGGCAATTCCCAGGAGTGTCTAGATATGAACTCTACAATATAATTACCCCATCTTGATCCACAGGAATTGTGGACACCAAAGTAACTCTTCCAGAGATCTGCTGAATACTTTTCTCCCAAGACGGTTTACATAAACTTTAATGGAAGCTGGTTTCTCAGTAAGGAAGAACATGAAAAGGTTTGAAGTACAGTCACGGACCACATATTGATGTTTAGGTCAATGACAGACCATATATATGACAGTGGTCCCGTAAGATTATAATGGAGCTGAAAAATTCCTATCACCTAATGACATGGTAGCCATGTGACACTGCACTACAACACATTACTCACATGTTTGTGGTGATGCCAGTGTAAACAATCCTACTGCGCTGCCGCTAGTATAAAAGTCTAGCACATGTAATTATGTACAGTACATAATATTTGATGATGATAATAAATGACCACGTTACTGATTTATATATTTATTACACTACACTTTATCATTAGTTTAGAGTGTACTCCTTCTACTTATTAAAAAAAAAAAACTGTAAAACAGCCTCAGGCAAGTCCCTCAGGGGGTATTCAGAAGAAGGTGTTACCATAGGACATGACAGCTCCCTGCAAGTTACCGAACCTGCAGACCCTCCAAGAAGGACAAGATGTGGAAGACAGTGATACTGATGACCCTGACTCTGCATAGGCCTAGGCTATTATGTGTGTTTGTGTCTTAGTTTTCAACAAAAATGTTTAAAAAGTTAAAAAAAATTAAGAGAAAAAAGCTTATAGAGTAAGGATATAAAGAAAGAAAATATTTTTGTACAGCTATATAATGTATTTGTGTTTTAAGATGTGTTATTACAAAAGAATCAAAAAGCTTGAATTAAAAAGTTTGCCAAGTAAAAAGAAAGCTAAGGTTAATTATTGAAGAAAAATTTGTAAATTTAGTGTATCCTAAGTGTGTAGTGTTTATAAAGTCTAAAGTGATGTACAGTAACTTCCTAGGCCTTCACACTAACTCACCACTCACTCGCTGACTCACCCGGAGCTACTTCTAGTCCTGTAAGCTCCACTGATGGTAAGTGCCCTATAGAGGTGTGTCATCTTTTATCTTTCATACCACATTCTTACTGTACCTTTTCTCTGTTTAGATAACACAAATACTTGACACTGTGTTGCAACTGCCTTAAGTATTCAGCACAGTAACATGCTGTACGGTTTGTAGCCTAGGAGCAATAGGCTTTAGCACATAGCCTAGGTGTGTAGTAGGCTGTACCATCCAGGTTTGTGTAGGTGCACTCTGTGACGTTCACACAATGATGAAATCACATAAGCACGCATTTCCTAGAAGGTATCCCTGTCACTGACACAACTGTACACGTCTCAACCACGAGAGCCCTTCTCTTCCAACAGGAAGAGGCAGGGCCCCCAGAAACAGCACAGCCAGGGCTGATTCAGCCTTCAGCAAACTGTTCATCCAGCACCTATCACTGGTCCACCATGTGCCAGGCACTGTGCTGGTGCTTGGAATACAAAATGGGAGGCACGCTGACAGCCAGTAAGGAAGTAAAGAAATCGATCCTCGGCCGGACGCGGTGGCTCACGCCTGTAATCCTAGCTCTCTGGGAGGCCGAGGCAGGCGGATTGTTTGAGCTCAGGAGTTCAAAACCACCCTGAGCAAGAGTGAGACCCCCGTCTCTACTAAAATTAGAAAGAAATTAATTGGACAACTAAAAATATATAGAAAAAAATTAGCCGGGCATGGTGGCGCATGCCTGTGGTGCCAGCTACTGGGGAGGCTGAGGCAGGAGGATCGCTTGAGCCCAGGACTTTGAGGTTGCTGTGAGCTAAGCTGATGCCACGGCACTCTAGCCTGGGCAATAGAGTGAGACTGTCTCAAAAAAAAAAAAAAAAAAAGAAATCGATCCTCACCACATAAAGTAGTAAGTTCAGGGTGCTAAGGGGACACTCCCTGCTTTCCAGGAGATAAATATCCAGCAGATATGACACATAAACAGTGAGAAAATACCCAAAATTACTGAAGTGAACCAAGTCGCTATCTTCTGTTCTATTAGAATCCCAACAAGATGCTGAGGCTGAAGCCCAAAAGACTCAGTTCCACCAGGTGAACTGAGAACTTCCAACTCCTCCCCTCCAAAACACAACCATTACTCGCATTTCCCTGTTCGTAATTCCCTTGTAAGCACAGGGGTTCCTCAGGGAATAAGTCACAATCGCCACTGCCACTTCCACACACGCACACAACCCCACCTCTTCACGTTCTGATATGACTCTCAGTCAGAACCACTGCTGAAGTGCTTTGCAGTAAAAACCCTTAAAAAGAGGGGGCAGAGGTTTGTGTGTTTGCCTTAAGGGCATCAAGGAAGGGGGAATCTGGAAAGAATGCCCTCCTTATGCTTAGCATTCCTTTTCGCATCCCCAGAAAGCTCCTTTTTATTTCCCGCACTGATTTCGAATGTTCGCTGTTCGCAAGTCTCCAGTTCTCCATCTCTTACAACAGATGAGGTTTCTTCCCATTTCACCAAGAACATGAAGGCTATCAGGCATGGCTTCCCTCACTTTGGCAATGTTTGCAACCTCCCCCAGCCCCCTCCCCCGAACCCCTTCTCTGCAGGCAATAGGCTCTGCCTGGCCCTGGGCCCCACACCTCCAGCACTGCTCATACTGTGCGCAACTAGACTCCACCCCTCCCAGCACACCAGGCCTGGATGCTCAGCTACCCGCGGATGGCTCCATATGGGCACCCCAGAGGCCCCGCAGGCTCTACTTGGCCCAAGCTGAACTTAACCCCACACCCAAACCCAAACAATACTCTCAAATCTTAGGAAAGATTCGAGAGTATTCTTTGAATATTTAAGAAACTGTGGTGCAGAAAAATGAGAGAGGGACCTTACTCTACATTACTCAAAATGGCACAAGTGGGCAAAAATCATAGGGAGGAAAGAGTTCAGTTTAACTGAAAGAAGGACCTTCTAGCCATTCAGAAGTGTCCAAGCATCCATCACAGAAGCCGTGAGAGGATGGTGAGGAGGGTTGGTCTGCAGCGGGGATGGTCTAACTTTCAGAACACTCTCAAAGGCAGGCTCTGGGTCTAAGATTGAACTTAATTTGGGCATCCAGAAAGATAAACTCTGTATCAAATACTACATTAACTTCTCGACATTCTATCATTTATGTTAAAACACCAAAATCTCACAGGTAAAGAAATGTTAAGTAGCTACAACATGGCGGGAAGTACACAGGCCCAGTTGAAGTCTTGAGTTTGAGTTTCAGTTCAGCCCCTTGCTAGCTGTGGGACCTTGGACAAACTACTAAACTTGCCTGAATTGAACCTCAGTCTCCTTATCCATAAGATGGAGATAACAATATTACTAACCTGACAAGGTTGTCATGGGGAATAAACAATATGATGTTTGTTGGGCACTTAGAACAGGACTCAGCACATGGTTCGCACTCAGTTCCTGCTTCTGCCATCATCCAGCCCCAGCAGCATGCAAGACATGTGGTCTCTGGTCCTGCTGTCACTCTAGCCAAGGGAAACAAGACCATCCCGCAGCCACTAGGCCTCTAACTCATCCCAGTTTTTATCAGTCAACATTTAAAATGTAGGCAGTGCCTGCTGCAGAGATCTATCCTCTGCCACTCATTGAGTACCTTTGTTGTGTTCCAAAGTTCCTTCCCAGCCACCTGACCCAGTCTGTCATGCCCTCTACCTCCCAAACCCTTCTACTAGGTCCCTTGGAACTGCTGCTCCACACCCAGAAATCTGGTATATCCTTGGCCTCTCCTCCAAGCACGCTGAAGAAACCCTCTTCTCCTGCAACCCTCTCAGGTAGTGGCTGGCGAGCTTCTCACACTAGGAGTCAGGAGGTGGCCGGTGTATCCTCTTTGCTCCGCGTGGTACTGAGGCCTTACTCCCCCATTCCCCAACCCCTGTAAACACCTCTGTCCTTCGTGGTCCTGCCATTCAGTTACACTACCCTCTCTATCTCCTCAGTCGTATTCTAACCTCCCATACACTCTTCACCGTCTCAGAGATGTTGGCCCTGGCTTACTCATGCCCTTGGGCCCAGTCACTATCCTGAGTAATTTCCTATCTGTTAGATGGTTCAGCCTCTCCTTGGCAACTCCAGATGAAGTCCTTTTACCTTCAAAGCACCTCTTCCGTGCCACCTCAACTGCCCATGGACTTTATTATCCCTTACCTATCATTTTTCTGCCTCCAAATGAACATTTCAAGTATTCCCTTTGCTGATCAGAGCCTCCTTTCCTTCAAGCTTGTTCAGTATTACAAGCCCATTGACCTCTCAGCTTTCCCCCAAACTATTAGCCCTTTTCTTTTTGTACATCCGTCTTTAATCAGCTTAGATCCTAAAGCCCATCATTTCCATAACACTCTTAGTAATACCCTGCCATTCTCTTTCCGTCGCCAAGAGCTGGCAAGATCCCAACCCTGGATATGCCCAACTATTTACTCAGAGATGAGTCCTGAACAATCAGAGCACTGTTGGAAAAAGTCATATGCCAGAAGAGATTGAAGTTGGTGAGCATGAATTATAGAGGAATCAAACAGCCTTCGACACGGCCCTGCACTCCAACTACATTGCCCTGGCCAACAAATCCTTCATATTCCACAATAAATTTTCCAAATTGTCCCTATTCTTTTCAAACTTCCAACCATCTACCTCCATTCTCAATAGATAATTCCCAGCCCACTTGACAAAAAAATAGAAGCCAACATATGAAAACTCTCAATATCCCACTACTAACTATACAAACTACCTGCATCTGCATCCATCTGTCCTCCTGAGGCCAACCTAACCTAGGCACTTTGGATCCATCCCTTCTGGCCTCCTTGGGAATCTTTTGTTTCCCATTATCCTTTATTCTCTCCTCAACTGGCTCTTTCTGTTGGCTTTTAAACAGGCTCAAGATCCCAGCAAAAACAAAAATAAACAGATCCACAATTTCTTCAATCCTCTCCCCATTTACTTTTCTTTCTCTCACTTGCACTTTCACACTTGCACTCTCTTTCTCTCTCACCACCCCTTTACAGAACAAGTTCTAGAAAAATGTGTCCACACTGCCATCATTTCTCGTCTCGCTGACTCTTCAGCCCACGTCCCACAAATTTTGCTTCTTAAATAACTTTCAAAAAGATCCATTTTTTTCTCAAGCAACTAACATCACTTCTCTGGACTATCTCCAAATTCATCTCCCTGGAGTGGAGAACAGAGTGGAGGAATCTGGGGGAATCTTTTCTAAAAGCTGTCTCTGGGCCGGGCGTGGTGGCTCACGCCTGTAATCCTAGCACTCTGGGAGGCTGAGGCGGGAGGACTGTTTGAGCTCAGGAGTTCGAAACCAGCCTGAGCAAGAGCGAGACCCCATCTCTATTAAAAATAGAAAGAAATTAATCGGACAACTAAAAATATATAGAAAAAAAAATTAGTCGGGCATGGTGGCGCATGCCTGTAGTCCCAGCTACTTGGGAGGCTGAGGCAGGAGGATCGCTTGAGCCCAGGAGTTTGAGGTTGCTGTGAGCTAGGCTGACGCCACAGCATTCACTCTAGCCCGGGCAAAAAGAGTGAGACTCTGTCTCAAAAAAAAAAAGCTGTCTCTGATCATGTCACCTCCTCACCTACCCTCAACTTAAAACCTGCACTGGTTTCCCAACGCTCTTACGAGGAGAACTCCACCTTCTTCAGCTTCCACTGGCACTTGCCCTCACTTGCTGCACTCCAGCCAGCATGGCCTCCTTTCCCCTTCTCAAGGATGCCGCATTCTCTCAATCCACGAGGGCTTTGCACATCCTATTCCCCCACTCCCAAGTTTACTCCCATGCATCTTCGGCTTTCCCGTCAACTCTCATTTTTTTGGGAAGTCTTCTCTGAGCTCTGTCAACAGGTCAATTCTCCCATTATCTGCCCTAATGGCACCATGTTCCTCTCCTTTACAGCTGTGACTTAAACGGATGTCTCCTTCCCCCAGTGGAACATGTGTGCCCCATGCGGAGGGGAAAAATAGCCATCGTCCCCCTCACCACTGAGTCCCCATGCCTACACATTGCCTGCCATATACCATGTGTTCAATAAATATAAGTTAAATAAAATAATAAGAGACTTTCATATTCTTACACGTGCTTTCCATTATGCTAGTATCTCAGTCACAGATCTTTGTTTTATCGGTGTAATCAGAATACTAGAAAAAGAATTTTCTAAATTGTCAACCCTAGTATTACAGCATGAACGTATATACTGACTTCAAAAAGATTCTCACTTCCAAATGTCCAATAGACTATCAATATTATAAATGAACTAAGTATAATTATCTACCTCAAACTCCTGTCAACACATGATATGTATTCAAAAGTTTCATGTATAACCTGCACTGTATTTTCATACTCTTAATCAACTGCAGAAGTACATATTTACTGACTTATTTATCATCGGTAGTCCTAATACTCTAGGATTTAAAAGTCTATCTGCAAACTGTAAGTCATTTGTAAATAAACAAATGACTGTAGAAGTTGAGCTATTTACTAAGCCAAACAAAAAACTTTATCAAAAAAAGGCATATCTGCCCCCCACCCATCCTGGTTTTTCTTTGCATTTTCATATAGGTGTTCACTGCAATGGTCTGTCTCAATGCTCATAAGATGTCAATAATTGACCAGGGACATTAAAATTTTTGTAAAGAATAACTATCACACTATTCATTTTCAACTTTTCATTGATATAAAAACTAGTAAAGGGGGCAAGGGCAACATACGTAACCTAAACATCTGTACCCCTATAATATGCTGAAATAAAAAAAAAAGAGAGAAAAAAACTAGTAAGCATCTAAGTGAATGTGTATAAAGCTCTCAGCTAACTACAGTTACAGATTTTGCTTTTTTTTGTTTTTTTTTTTAATTGTGCATTAAGGGCTACATGGAAAAAAGGTTAGAAGAATTATATGCAGAAAACATTCTACTTCTTTTTCTTTTCTGAGCAGAGAGTTCAAGAACCATTAGCATTGGTGTGAAAGTCTACAGGAAGCCAACTGCATGAAACAGTCAACCCAACTTCTATAAATTGTCTTATATTCATGGTACTGCTTTTTAAACTGAAGCAAATGGGAAGAAAATGAAGAGTAAGACAGAAAAGGCAAAGGAACCTCATATTAATATGATTGAATTATACTATCTAAGATAAATGATATTACTTAAGATTTAATAAGGAATTGCTCGTGACCGTAGAAAAGATATTTCTATGGTTCCTCCCTGTCAGTTAAGATACTAAACTTTGAATAAGGGTATCCTTTATATTTTTATTCTCTATTTTCTATTCCTTCAACCCTTACTCCTCCAAGAGGATATAAAAGAATTCTTTCAAAGCGAAACTACTGAATTTTGCCTGCTACAGATCCTGGCAATTGACACCTCCCTGAAACAATCTTTTTGGATTACAGATTGTTTTGATTATAACAAAGAACAAAATATTTAAAGTTCAATATTCATACATTTCTTCTTGGCCTTTATTTTCCCTACAATTGTATATAATAGTTACAACCACAGGACATTAGATCAGGAAGGAGGCTAAACTCTATTCCCCAAACTGAATGCTGTAGGGGTCATCCCCTCCCCAGCAAAAAAGTATCTATACTCAATGGCTGTTGTGTGGTCCCACCTTGCTACCAAAGCTCAGAGAAATGTTTTGACAATTAATTCATATCTCTGCTATAACTCTCTTTAAGATTTCCCTTTATCTGTCATAATCCTATCTGTCCTTTTACATCCTATAATAAATGCCTTCTGGGAATCCTTCTCTGATCCCTCTAATTCAGTATTTTTCAAATTTTCATATTCCAGAGGGCCCCACCAGCACCACAGCACTTTTTCAGTATATATTCTGCTTATTCCTACCAGCAGGGAAAATTTTATAGTCTTCCTTTCTATAGTTTGTTTTGTGGGGGGGAAACAGATTTATTGATAAAGATTTTTTTTCAGGCCGGGTGCGGTGGCTCACACCTGTAATCCTAGCTCTCTGGGAGGCCGAGGCAGGCGGATTGTTTGAGCTCAGGAGTTCGAAACCAGC